>NC_092045.1:35957601-36257601 GCF_003086295.3 Arachis hypogaea | reverse complement strand
TGTTCTTCTATTCAATTCAGCTCATTCTTGTTCTAAGATATTCATTCCCACCCAAGAACATGATGAATGTGATGATTATATGACGCTCATCATCATTCTCACTTATGAACACGTGCCTAACAACCACTTCCGTTCTACAAGCAAACAAGGCTTGAATGTTTATCTCTTGGATTCCTTAATCAGAATCTTCGTGGTATAAGCTAGAATTGATGGCGGCATTCAAGAGAATCCGGAAGGTCTAAACCTTGTCTGCGGTATTCTGAGTAGGATTCGATGATTGCATGACTGTGACGAGCTTCAAACTCCTGAAGGCTGGGCGTTAGTGACAGACACAAAAGAATCACTAGATTCTATTCCAACCTGATTGAGAACCGACAGATGATTAGCCGTCCTGTGACAGAGCGCGTTGAACATTTTCACTGAGAGACGGGACTGTAGCCATTGACAACGGTGATGCCCAACATACAGCTTGCCATGGAAAGGAGTAAGAAGGATTGGATGAAGACAGTAGGAAAGCAGAGAGACGGAAGGGACAAAGCATCTCCATACGCTTATCTGAAATTCTCACCAATGAATTACATAAGTATCTCTATCTTTATGTTTTATTCATCTTTTAATCATTAATCTTCCATAACCATTTGAATCCGCCTTACTGAGATTTACAAGATGACCATAGCTTGCTTCATACCAACAATCTCCATGGGATCGACCCTTACTCGCGTAAGGTTTATTACTTGGACGACCCAGTGCACTTGCTGGTTAGTTGTGCGAAGTTGTGATAAAGAATTGAGATTGCAATTGAGCGTACCATGTTGATGGTGCCATTGATGATCACAATTTCGTGCACCAGTGTGCTGCATTTTTCTTGGCTTTTACTCTCTGATGGTCTACCAATTCTTGGCATTGAACAAATGGCTTGATCTCTCGGTTCAATGTTGACATGCCATAGACTAGATAGTCTAACTTCTCTTGAGTTTCTATATCATACTCCATCCTGTCCAAGTTCCTATGCTCTCCAATTGTATGATATATGTTCTTCCATTGATAAAAATTTTGGATGTATTATCCTTGCTTGGCTTGTTGTAGGGACAATCTATTAAATGATTCTTGAAAGTGTGCCGATTGTTCCCTTTGCCAATCAGAAGTTCTTGCTTGAAATTCTCTCTGTTGATCCAACATCTTGAGTTAGAAGTTTCCTTGCTTCTCCATTATTTGCTGCTGCCAATGCTCCTGTTGCTTTTGGGCTTTCAAGTATTGCTCTTGTTGCTTCAAGTAATGCTCCTATTGTTGCTCCTGTGCTCTCATATATTGTTGAGACATTTCTTCCATGGCTCTTTGCATTTGGTTTAAGTCCATTGCACCAGAAGCTTCTTCTTCCTCCATCTGTGGTCTCCTTCTTCTTCCTTGAGCTCTTCTCTCCTCCTGGTTGTCAGTGTTAGTGGTACCGTCCATTTGTTGCTTGGTGATTCCTCTGCCTCCCTTTACCCGATCTGTATCTGCATCCTCAAAAAGTACCCCTGCTCTATTGCACAGCCTCAGAATAGTACTTGGGTGACCAAGTCTACTTGACTTGCCAGTATCCGCAGCCATCTCTTGAATGCTATCTGCTATGAGCTGTGGAATATTGATTTCTCTTCCTTTGAGTATGCAGTATGTCAGGATTGCTCTTTTTATTATAACCTCTGAGGTATTTACAGTAGGGAGTATGGATCTTCTCACTATCTCATACCAACCTTTGCCTTCGAAGCATAAACCATTCTTTGCCTTCGAAGCATAAACCATTGAGTATCTCATCAGGATCATTCTCACCCTGCAGTCTTTCATCAAAGCTGGGTTCTCCATAGGGTATCACTCTTATCTGTATGGCTCTTATGATGGATGATGGGCTAAAATCTACCTCAATCCCCCTAACATAGCTCATGTAGGGAGGTCTGGTTTTGCTTAACCTCACAGCGTTTGCATATAACTCCCTTATCATGGTTGCACTTATGTCTCTGAGAGGTTCACACAGAATTTCCCATCTCCTCTCTACGGTTATTCTTCTCATTATGGGGTATTCTCCATCTTTCAATCTGAAACCAATCTCTGGAATGACTTGTTTTGGTTCTATTAAGTTGTGATATCTTGATTCATAAAATTAAGACTTAAATCTCTTGGTATCATAGGTTGGTGGTTCAGCTACAGCTGGTTCCTTTCCTTTCCTTCTTTTGAAACTTGATGAAGCCATGAATTAGGGAAGGAGGAAGAAGAAAAGATAACGATGCCTTGGTTGAAACACGGTTTAGGATGAAAGGAATGGGAGGTAAGGCTCTGTGTGATGTCTTTGGGTGAGAGAATAATGAGGTAAATATTATGGAGGACTTTTATGAAGAAGGCAATGGTATGTGGGCTTAAGAAGTGTTACTACCAATTTATAGAAGGCATGAAGTCTTGAAACAAAACAATAGGTTGAAGGATTCGGTTAAGTTGCAATGAAGGGTGAGAATTGAGCATATCTTTATTGAAAATCTATGGAATGGACGGTGTGTATGTAGAGATGGGTGAAGACAAGGATTGCTCCTTCATTGGGCATATGTGGTTCGGCCTCCTAGGTGTTAAACCATGCAGATTTTGTTTCCAAGAGAACACAATTCCCTAAGCACATGTGATTCACTTTTCCCCCTTGTGACAACCGTACATGCATGAGCTTTGTCCTTTTATCAAATTTCATCATTCCTATCCACGTGAATCAAGGAAATAGTGAGTTCACACTTTGAATTCAATACAGTGGAGTGAAGAGTAATAAAGAAAAATAAAATTTATTATGTGTCTTATTTATGAATAACCAATTATGCCCCCTTAGACATTAAACAAAATTTTGGTGAACACCAAACTTGTATCCTTTTAAATGATCCATATAAAACCCAATGAATATCTGTCTTAATTGGTATATTCATTATAAGGAACATTTTATTTGCTACCATACTACCATAAACTCATAAAATGATGCAATGTATGGTTTATCTATTAATGAATTTGAGCATTTGAGTAAAAGTGATTTTCTTGAAATTCATAGCATATATAGACACCAAACTTAATGTTTGGCTATATACTTAAACAGAATGAATGCGTATATATCCTAAAATGGTTCTATGATCAATCATGCTTGAAAAGCTGTTTTAAAGTGCCTTTAGGCACACCAAACTTAGGAATCAAAGATATGCTTCAAAATGATGTGTGCAGTTATCAAATCTACTCATGATAACTCAAATTTATGCTAGAAGAACCATTAATTATTGAAACAAAAGCAAGAATATTAAATCATCGACTGTCTCCCATGGTTGATGATTATGGTGCTTTAGCTTGTCCCCTCTCACCGTGAGGCTTCTTCCTGAGCCTTGATGATCAATCTCTATATGCTCCAGCGAGAGTATCTTATTGATAGTGTAATAATCAGCAGTTTGTGAGTCTGTCTCCAACTGTTGGTATATCAGTTGCACTTTGTCTCCTTTTGAGAACCCTTCAGTTGGGATTCTTTTGTTTTTCCACCCTTTTGGAATCCTTTTCTTGCTCTTCTTTCCTTTCTTTGGTGACCCTTCGGTCTTGACAGCAAGCAACTCCTCACTCTCTTCATGCCTTCTCTTCTCATTCTTTGAATCTTTGTCCCCCTTTTGCTCATCTTCATTGTTTGTCTTTTGCTTCGGAGGTGAGCTGGTGAGCACTTCATTGGGTTTTTCTTTCTAATGCAAGTCTTCTTCTTCAACCCTCATGTAGCTTTTCTCTTTAATAGTGTGCTATATTTCTTGAAAGACATTTAGAGTAATCTTTTCATCATGTACCCTCAAAGTCATTTCTCTTTGTTTTACATCAATGATGGCCCTTGCTGTGGCCAAGAAAGGTCTTCCCAAGATAATAGAATCACTCCCCTCTTCACCTAAGTCCAGGATTACAAAATCTGCTGGAAATATGAATTTTCCTACTCTAACCAAGAGATTTTCAATCACTCCCTTGGGAATTAATAGTGATCTATCCACTAGCTCCAATGACATCTGTGTAGACTTCACTTCTTCTATAAATAGCCTTCTCATCATAGATAAAGGCATCAGGTTGATACTGGATCCTAAATCACACAGAGCCTTATCAATGGATATGTTACCAATGGTACAAGGCAAAAAGAAACTCCCGGGTCTTTGAGTTTTGGTGGGAGGTGGTGCATGAAAATTACACTCACACTACGTAATTCCGCACAACTAACTAGCAAGTGCACTGGGTCATCCAAGTAATACCTTACGTGAGTAAGGGTCGATCCCACGGAGATGTTGGTATGAAGCAAGCTATGGTTATCTTATTAATCTTAGTCAGGATACCAATAGGGTTCTTTAGTTTCAATTGTAAAAAGTAAAGGAGTGTAAAATGAGTATTTGTTACGCAATAATGGAGAATATGTTGGAGTTTTGGAGATGCTTTGTCTTCTGAATCTCTGCTTTCCCCTTGTCTTCTTCTTCACCACGCACGCAGTTCTTCTTCACGCACGCAGTTCTTCTTTAGTTTCAGAGGGGCATTTTCTTAGCATCTCTCTGTATCCCTCCCAAGCATCATAAAGAGATTCATTATCTCCTTGTTTAAACCCTTAGATGTTCATCCGTAGCTGTGTCATCCGTTTTGGAGGGAAATAGTGATTCAGGAATTTTTCTGACAGCTGTTTCCATGTCTTTATGCTGGCCTTAGGTTGGTTATTTAACCACCTCTTAGCTTGGTCTTTTACAGCAAATGGAAATAATAATAATCTATAAACATCCTGGTTTACTTTCTTATCATGTACTGTGTTAGCAATTTGTAAAAATAGTGCTAGAAACTCTGTTGGTTCTTCCTGTGGAAGACCGGAATACTGGCAATTTTGCTGTACCATGAAAATGAGCTGAGGATTCAACTCAAAACTACTGACTCCGATGGAGGGTATACAGATACTATTTTGTGAAGATTTTCAAAAAAGTGAGAAGAGAGAAAGTGGTTAGAATATTTTTTGAAAAAGATATGATTGAAAAAATTTTGACCAAGTCAACCCAAGTAATTCGAAATTTATGAGAAATTAAAGGAAGAGATATTTTTTATTTTTGAATTTTATTATGAATGAGGAAAACATATAAAAGACACACAACTTAAAATTTTTAGATCTAATGCTCCTTGTTTTCGAAAATTTTGGAGGAAAAACACCAAGAAACACCAAACTTAAAGATTTTAAGATCAAAACACAAGGAAGACTCAAGAACACCTTGAAGACTCACAAGAACAACAAGAACATGAAGATAGAACACCAAACTTAAAGTTTGGCACAAGATTTAATTAAAGAAAAATTATTTTTTGAAAAAGTTTTAAAAAGAAGATAGCCAATTACCAAGAACATAAGCACAACGCTCTAGCCAATTGAGCTATAAATTTAACGTGTTTTAATAAGGTATTTAATAAATAAATTTTTTTTGAAAACTAATATTTTGAAAAAGCAAAAGAAAAACAAGAAAAGGCACAGAACAAGAAAACTAAGGATCAAACAAGAAAAATTGACAAGAACACTTGAAGACCAAGGAAGAACAAGAACATGCAATTCGAAAATTGAAAGACAAAGAAAAGCATGCAATTGACACCAAACTTAAAACATGACACTAAACTCACAGAAAACTAAAATCAATAAAGAAAAATAATTTTTCTGAAAAATTTTTGAAAAGAAAATAAAAGACTCTGACCCAAAAGACAAAAATTTCCTAATCTAAGCAACAAGATTCACCGTCAGTTGTTCAAACTCAAACAATCCCAGCAACAGCGCCAAAAACTTGGTGCACAAAAATTACACTCACACTATGTAATTATGCACAACTAACCAGCAAGTGCACTGGGTCGTCCAAGTAATACCTTACGTGAGTAAGGGTCGATCCCACGGAGATTGTTGGTATGAAGCAAGCTATGATTATCTTATTAATCTTAGTCAGGATACCAATAGGGTTCTTTAGTTTCAATTATAAAAAGTGAAGGAGTGTAAAATGAGTATTTGTTACGCAATAATGGAGAATATGTTGGAGTTTTGGAGATGCTTTGTCTTCTGAATCTCTGCTTTCCCCCTATCTTCTTCTTCACGCACGTAGTTCCTCCTATGGCAAGCTGTATGTTGGTGGATTACCATTGTCAATGGCTACCATCCGTCCTCTCAGTGAAAATGGTCCAAATACGCTGTCACACACGGCTAATCATCTGTCGGTTCTCGATCATGTCGGAATAGGATCCATTGATCCTTTTGCGTCTGTCACTACGCCCAACATTCATGAGTTTGAAGCTCGTCACAGTCATCCAATCCCTGAATCCTACTCGGAATACCACAGACAATGTTTAGACTTTCCGGATTCTCAAGGATGCTGCCAATGGATTCTAGCTTATACCAAGAAGACTCTGATTAAGGAATCCAAGAGATACTTATTTAATCTAATGTAGAACGGAGGTGGTTGTCAGGTACACGTTCATAGGTTGAGAATGGTGATGAGTGTCATAGATCATCACCTTCTTCATATTGGAGTGCGAATGAACATCTTAGATAGAAACAATCGCGTTTGAATAGAAAACAGAAATAATTGCATTAATTCATCGAGACGCTGCAGAGCTCCTCACCCCAACAATGGAGTTTAGAGACTCATGCCATCAGAGAGTACAAAGTTCAGATCTAAAATGTCATGAGATACAAAATAAATCTCTAAAAGTTGTTTAAATACTAAACTAGTAACCTAGGTTTACAGAAAATGAGTAAACTAAGATAGATAGTGTAGAAATCCACTTCTGGGGGCCCACTTGGTGTGTGCTGGGGCTGAGACTTGAGCTTTTCACCTGCCTGGGCTGTTTCTAGAGTTAAACGTCAGGTTGTAACCTATTTCTGGCGTTTAACTCCAACTTGCAACCTGTTTCTGGCGTTCAACACCAGAATGCAACATAGAACTGGCGTTAAACGCCAGTTTACGTCATTTATCTTCGAGCAAAGTATGAACTATTATATATTTCTGGAAAGCCCTGGATGTCTACTTTCCAACCCAATTGAGAGCGCGCCAATTGGACTCTTGTAGCTCCAAAAAATCAATTCCGAGTGTAGGGAGGTCAGAATCCAACAACATCAGCAGTCTTTTTCAGCCTGAATCAGATTTTTGCTCAGCTCCCTCAATTTCAGCCAGAAAATATCTGAAATCACAGAAAAGCACACAAACTCATAGTAAAGTCCATAAATATGAATTTTTCCTAAAAACTAATAAAAATATACTAAAAACTACATGAAATTGCCCCCAAAAAGCGTATAAAATATCCGTTCATCAGGAGGCCTTTTTGAATCATTGCACTGCATTCTTGTGTCAGGATTACTGTCTCCTTCTCATCCCAGCTTCTCTTCATGTTGATAAGCTCTTTTAAGAACGTTGCATATAAAGGCATCTGCTCTAATGCTTCAACAAGTGGAATATTGAATTATAGCTACTTAAAAACATCTAGGAACTTAATCTTTCTGACATCTTTGAGGATATGGCAGAGAAGGGGTGTAAGGCTTCACCGTCTTCCTTTGTTCTTGTGATTGCTCCTCCATGACTTGCTTTTCTTTCTTTGAAGCTTGTGGATCTTCCTCTTTCTCTTTGAGCTTCCCCTGGTCTTGCTTGTTTGCTGTCACTTCTTCCTTGATAATGTTCTCATCATTCTCAGCTGGCCTCTTGTTAGCTTCTTTGTTATTCACCAAGGTTCTTCCACTCCTGAGTTGAATTGCTTTGCATTCTTCTTTGGGATTTGGAATAGTGTCACTTGGTAGTGCATTGGGTGCACTTTCAGCCAATGCTTGCTTGGACAATTGGCCAATTTGCCTCCCTAGATTCCTTAGTGAAGCTTCATGGTTCTTATTGGCTAGCTCTTGATGCTTCATCATCTTTTCCATCATCATCTCTGACGATCCTATTTCCTATCGGTAAAGAAATTCACAAATATAATTGCGTTGTAAGCATAGCTTCTGAACCAATAGAAAATCCTTTCGTATAAACGTTTGGTTGTTACAAGTAACAAATCCAATAAAAATAATTAACAAGTGTTTCACGAGTCATGCGTTCGCGTCATTCATGGGCTCGCGTCAATGCTCTTTGCGCTTAAGCACGCGTCCGCGTCGTCCACGCGTTCGCGTTGCTGCCAGTTTCCTCAAAAACTCCATTTTGTTCTTTCCTTCCATTTTTGTATGTTTTCTTTCCATTCTTTAAGTCATTCCTGTCCTATAAAACCTGAAAGTACTCAACATACAAATCAAGGCATCGAATGGTAATAAAGTATAATTAAATTTAATAGTTTTAAAGCATAGGAAATATGTTTTCTCCTATGTCATATCATAAGGAAGGAATTGTAAAACCATGAAAATTCATATGAATAAGTAGGCGAAGATTTGATAAAATCATTCAATTTAAGCATAAGATATATCATAAAATAGTGAGAGGGGAAAATGATGAGCGGATAATTTATACGCTTTTTGGCATTGTTTTTAGGTAATTTTTAGTAAGATCTAGCTACTTTTAGGGATGTTTTCATTAGTTTTTATGCTAAATTCACATTTCTGGACTTTACTATGAGTTTGTGTATTTTTCTATGATTTCAGGTAAATTCTGGCTAAAATTGAGGGACCTGAGCAAAACTCTGATAAAAGGCTGACAAAGGACTGCTGATGTTGTTGGATTCTGACCTCTCTACACTCGAAATGAATTTTCTAGAGCTACAAAACTTCAAATGGCGCGCCCTCAATGGAGTTGGAAAGTAGACATCAAGAGCTTTCCAGCAATATATAATAGTTCATACTTTATTCGAGATTAAGTGACACGAACTGGCGCTCAACGCCAGTTCCATGTTGTATTCTAGAGTCAAACGCCAAAAACACGTCACGAACCAGAGTTGAACGCCAAAAACACGTTACAACTTGGCGTTCAACTCCAAAAGAAGCCTCTGCACGTGTAAAGCTCAAGCTCATCACAATTACTGCATCAATTACTTACTTGTGTAAACCCTAGTAGCTAGTCTAGTATAAATAGGACACTTTATGATTGTATTAGATGTCTTTTGACCACATCCTGGATCCTGGATTATATTTTTGATCCCGTGATTAGTGCACAAAATTGTGATCATCAATGGCGCCATCAACATGGTACACTCAATTGCAATCTCAACTCTTTATCATAACTTCGCACAACTAACCAGCAAGTGCACTGGGTCGTCCAAGTAATAAACCTTACGCGAGTAAGGGTCGATCCCACGAAGATTGTTGGTATGAAGCAAGCTATGGTCATCTTGTAAATCTCAGTCAGGCAGATTCAAATGGTTATGGAGGATTGATAATTAAAAGATGAATAAAACATAAAATAAAGATAGAGATACTTATGCAATTCATTGGTGAGAATTTCAGATAAGCATATGGAGATGCTTTGTCCCTTCCGTCTCTCTGCTTTCCTACTGTCTTCATCCAATCCTTCTTACCCCTTTCCATGGCAAGCTGTATGTTGGGCATCACCGTTTTCAATGGCTACAGTCCTGTCCTCTCAGAGAAAATGTTCAACACGCTCTGTCACAGCACGGCTATTCATATGTTGATTCTCGATCATGTCGGAATAGAATCCAGTGATTCTTTTGCGTCTGTCACTAACACCCCACAATCGCGAGTTTGAAGCTCGTCACAGTCATTCAATCATTGAATCCTACTCAGAATACCACAGACAAGGTTTAGACCTTCCAGATTCTCTTGAATGCCGCCATCAATTCTAGCTTATACCACGAAGATTCCGTTAAGGGATCCAAGAGATATACATTCAAGCCTTGTTTGCATGTAGAACGGAAGTGGTTGTCAGGCACGCGTTCATGAGTGAAAATGATGATGAGCATCACATAATCATCACATTCATCAAGTTCTTGAGGGCAAATGAATATCTTGGAACAAGAATAAACTGAATTGAATAGAAGAACAATAGTAATTGCATTAATACTCAAGGTACAGCAGAGCTCCACACCTTAATCTATGGTGTGTAGAAACTCCACCATCAAAAATACATAAGAACAAGGTCTAGGCATGGCTGAATGGCCAGCCTCCCAAAGAGGGTTCAATCATAAAAACATGATCAAAAGATGTCTAATACAATAGCAAAAGGTCCTATTTGTAGAGAACTAATAGCTTAGGGTTTACAAAGATGAGTAAATGACATAAAAATCCAATTCTGGGCCCACCTGGTGTGTTCTTGGGCTGAGCATTGAAGCATTTTCATGTAGAGACTTTTCTTGGAGTTAAACGCCAGCTTTTGTGCCAGTTTGGGCGTTTAACTCCCATTCTTGTGCCAGTTCCGGCGTTAAACGCCAGAATTCTTGAGCTGATTTGGAACGCCGGTTTGGGCCATCAAATCTCGGGAAAAGTATGGAGTATTGCTGGAAATCCCAGGATGTCTACTTTTCAACGCAATTGAGAGCGCGCCAATTGGGCTTCTGTAGCTCCAGAAAATCCACTTCGAATGCAGGGAGGTCAAAATCCAACAGCATCTGCAGTCCTTTTCAGCCTCTGAATCAGATTTTTGCTCAGATCCCTCAATTTCAGCCAGAAAATACCTGAAATCACAGAAAAATACACAAACTCATAGTAAAGTCTAGAAAAGTGAATTTTAACTAAAAACTAATAAAAATATAATAAAAACTAACTAAAACATACTAAAAATAATGCCAAAAAGCGTATAAATTATCCGCTCATCACAACACCAAACTTAAATTGTTGCTTGTCCCCAAGCAACTGAAAATCAAATAAGATAAAAAGAAGAGAATATGCAATGAATTCCAAAACATCTATGAAGATCAGTATTAATTAGATGAGCAGGGCTTTTAGCTTTTTGCCTTTGAACAGTTTTGGCATCTCACTCTATCCTTTGAAATTCAGAATGATTGGCTTCTATAGGAACTCAGAATCCAGATAGTGTTATTGATTCTCCTAGTTAAGTATGATGATTCTTGAACATAGCTACTTTATGAGTCTTGGCCGTGGCCCAAAGCACTCTGTCTTCGTGGTATAAGCTAGAATTGATGGCGGCATTCATGAGAATCCGGAAAGTCTAAACCTTGTCTATGGTATTCCGAGTAGGATTCAGAGATTGAATGACTGTGACGAGCTTCAAACTCATAATTGTTGGGCATGATGACAAACGCAAAAGAATCAATAGATTCTATTCCAACATGATCGAGAACCGACAGATGATTAGCTGTGCTGTGACAGAGCATTTGGACCACTTTCACTGAGAGGATGGGATGTAGCCATTAACAACGATGATGCCCTACATACAGCTTGCCAAGGAAAGGAGTAAAAAGGATTGGATGAAGGTAGTAGGAAAGCAGAGATTCAAAAGGAGCACAACATCTTCATACGCTTATCTGAAATTCCCACCCATGATTTACATAAGTATTTCTATCTTTATTTTCTAGTTATTTATTATTATTATTCAAAAACTCCATAACCAATTATTATCCGCCTAACTGAGATTTACAAGATGACCATAGCTTGCTTCATACCAATAATCTCCGTGAGATCGACCCTTACTCACGTAACATTTATTACTTGGACGATCTAGTGCACTTGCTGGTTAGTTGTGCGAAGTTGTGAAGTTATGTTTGAACCATGGTATCATGCACCAAGTATTGCGCCATTACCAAGGAGAGAACAAACATGAATGCCATTATCAGAAATCACAATTTTGCCTATCAGAAAAAAAACAAATAAACAGGGAAAAAGAAAAATATTTACAATAACCAATAATAATGCACACGTTTGCAATTCCCCGGCAACGGCGCCATTTTGACGATCGTATTTTCTATCGGTAAAGAAATTCACAAATATAATCGCGTTGTAAGCATAGCTTCTGAACCAACAGAAAATTCTTTCGTACAAATGTTTGCAGGGAAGTATGATTTATTATTGGTTATGGAGAACAGTGTTTTGGGTTTTAAGAAGATTTGAGCAAGAAAAATGGATTGCAGGAATTTATAAATCAATAACTATAAATCTCTTGGCAAGATATGAAAACTGGAATTTCTATCCTAGTTATCCTTATCAGATGTGATGAGAATTGGGCTTTAATCCCACTTAGTTATCCCTTATTAAATAAAGGAAAGTTAAGTAGACTAATTAAATTGATCCTCGAGTTTCAATCAAATTTTAGAGCGATCCAAATTAATTAGCAATTGCCAAATTCAACCACTGCTGAGTTTTATAACTCAAGTATTACCAATTAATTCACCAAGGCCAAAAAGGAGAATAATTCATAAATAGAGCAAAACAATCATGAGTCTGAAATACCTCAAATTATATTAACTAAGAAAATCCTAACATGAATGTTTCATAAGCCAATTGGGCAACATCAATCAAATACACATAAAAGCATCAGAGTAAATAAAAGTAGAAGAGAAACATAAATTTATTGATCCTGGTATGAAGAAACAATCTTAATGTCTAAAAGAAATCCTAAAGCCTAAGATAAATCCTAATCATAAGAGAGAGTAGAGGACTTCTCTCTCTCTAAAAGTACATCTAAATCCTAAAACTATGTATGAATGCATGATCTATGACCTCCTCCATGAATGGATAGATTCTCCTAATTTATAGCTTCAATCTGTGTTCTCGGGGCTTGGATCTGGACCAAAAAGGGTCCAGCAGTTGCTGGGACCGACTTCTGCAATTTCTGCAGATCGCGCACGTCACGCGGTCACATCATCTGGAGTTTTGCTCTTTCACACGTTCGCATCAATCATGCATCCGCATCAGTTGTGTTTCGCGAGTCACGCGTTCGCGTCATTCATGCGCTCGCGTCGATGCTCTTTGCGCTTAAGCACGCGTCCGCGTCGTCCACGCGATCGCATTACTGTCAGTTTCTTCAAAAACTCCATTTTATGCTTTCCTTCCATTTTTGTATGTTTCCTTTCCATCCTTTAAGTCATTCCTGCCCTATAAAACTTGAAAGTACTCAACACACAAATCACAGCATCGAATGGTAATAAGGATAATTAAATTTAATAGTTTTAAAGCATAGGAAACATGTTTTCTCATATGTCATATCATAAGGAAGGAATTGTAAAACCATGCAAATTCATATGAATAAGTAGGTGAAGAGTTGATAAAATCATTCAATTTAAGCACAAGATATATCATAAAATAGTGGTTTATCAATCTCCAAGTTGGAGATCCTTTGAGCTTCTTGGGGTGGTTTTGGTTGATTATGGGGTGTTGAGGGTGGATGATAGTTATTTTGGTTCGTGGATGGGTTATTGGGTGGATAGTAGTTGGATGGGGGTTGTTTGTTTTGTAGTTTTCTGTATTTTTTTTGGTTAGTGTTTTGACGGTTTTGATGGTTTGTGTATCTAGAATTGTTCTGGTTTGAGTTTCTCTGCCAAGATTGTTGGTTTTGGTTGTCTCCCCACCTCAAGTTGGGGTGGTTCCTCCAGGATAAGTTGTAGGTATCTCCATAGAATTTATTTTGACCAGCACCTTGATTGTGCATGTATTGGACTTGCTCTTGGTGCTGCTCTTCTTGGTTTTCCTCATTCTGCCACCATGTAAGTGATAGTTGATTTATTGTGTTCACTGTAGCTACCTGAAGACCATCAATCCTCTTGGCCATCATCTCCATTTGTTGTTGAATCTGTTGATGCATCACCTTGTTTTGAGCCAAAATGGTATCCACACCTTCCAGCTCCAATACACCCTTCCTTTGAGCTGGTTGGCATTGCTTTTGTTGATCATAGAAGTATTGGTTATTTTCCACAGTATCTATGAAATTTTGAGCTTCCTCAGCTGTCTTCATTAGTTGCACTGATCCTCCAGCAGAATAATCCAAAGCTTCTTCAACTTTTAAAGTCAATCCCTCATAGAAATTTTGAAGTCTGTCCCATTCATTAAACATCTCAGGTGGACATTTCCTAATCAAGGCCTTGTATCTCTCCCAAGCCTCATAAAGTGATTCTCCCTCCATTTGGGGTGAAGGTTTGCGCCTTTGTCTTCAATCTTATGATACTCTGAGGTGGGTAGAACTTAGCCAAAAATTTACTCACTAAATCCTCCCAAGTGTTGATGCTTTCTTTGGGAAATGCTTCTAACCATTGAGTAGCCTTATCCCTCAAGGAAAATGGAAACAATAGCAACTTATAGATGTCCGGGTGGACACCATTTGTCTTAACTGTGTCACATATCCTTAGAAAGATGGCTAGATGCTGGTTTGGATCTTCCAAGGGATCTCCTCCATAAGAACAGTTGTTCTGCACCAAAGTGATGAGTTGAGGCTTCAATTCAAAGTTGTTAGCATGCACATTTGGAGTGAGTATGCTACTCCCACAGTGTCTTGCATTGGGGAAGGTGTAAGAGGCTAGAACTCTCCTTTGGGGTTGGCCATTGTTAGCCACTTCATCTGGTGGATTAGGGACATTCCCTTCCTTCTCTTGATTCTCTTCTTCCGAGTCTGCTTCTCTAACAACTCCTTTCCCTCTTACTTCTCTTCTTAGTCTTCGGAGAGTTCTCTCGTCTTGGTCACAAAAGGTGGAGACCTCTCTCCTTGCTTTTGACATACACACAAACCAACAACATAAGCAGAGTACTCTATTGCTAGAGTGATGCTAAAGTTAGTGAAACAAAATCTCAAACAGTTAGTGGGCTTGACAAAAACAAAGAAAAAGTACTTAATCTAGATTATCACCCTACTTAATTATTGTCAATCTAAATCAATTCCTGGCAACGGTGCCAAAAACTTGATGAGGGAAAAGCAATTCCACACAAACTCACCGACAAGTGTACCGTGTCGCATCAAGTAGTAATAACTCACAAGAGTGAGGTCGATCCCACAGGGATTGATGGATTGAGCAACATTAGTTAGCTGATGAATTTAGTTAAGCAAATATTTGACAATTTGAGTGAAACTTGATTAACAAAAGTAAAATTTCAAGAAAATAAAAGGGAGAAGGTGATGAGCGGATATTTATATGCTTTTTGGCAATGTTTTTAGGTAGTTTTTAGTATGATCTAGCTACTTTTTGGATGTTTTTATTAGTTTTTATGCAAAATTCATATTTCTAGACTTTACTATGAGTTTGTGTGTTTTTCTGTGATTTCAGGTATTCTCAGGCTAAAATTGAGGGACCTGAGCAAAAATCTGATTCAGAGGCTGACAAAGGACTGCTGATGCTGTTGGATTCTGACGTCCCTGCACTCAAAGTAGACTTTCTGGAGCTATAGAACTCTAAATGGGGTGTTCTCAGATGCGTTGGAAAGTAGACATCCAGGGCTTTCCAGAACTATATAATGTTCCATACTTTGCTCGAGTTTTGATGACACAAACTGGCGTTCAAACGCCCCTTCTCTGCTCTATTCTGAAGTCAAAACGCCAGAACTGGCATAAACGTTAAAGTTAAACGCCCAAACTAGCATAAACGCTGGCGTTTAACTCCAAGGAAGCCTCTACACGTGTAAAGCTCAGTGCTCAGCCCAAGCACACACCAAGTGGACCCGGAAGTGGATTTCTGCATCATTTACCTATTTCTGTAAACCCTAGTAGCTAGTTTCAATATAAATAGGACCTTTTACTATTGTATTTTCATCGGGGGGATCTTAGTATCTATCTTTGGAACATTTTCCTTAGACATTGGGGGCTGGCCTCACGGCCATGCCTACCCTCACCACTTATGTATTTTCAACGGTGGAGTTTCTTCACACCATAGATTAAGGTGTAGAGCTTTGCTGTTCCTCAAGTATTAATACAATTACTAGTATTCTTCTATTCAATTCATGCTTATTCTTGTTCTAAGATATTCACTCGCACTTAAACCTGATGAATGTGATGATCCGTGACACTCATCATCATTCTTACCTATGAACACGTGACTGACAACCACTTCCATTCTACTTAAGACTGAGCGTGTATCTCTTGGATTCCTGGTCCACGATGCAGGGTTGCCTCGCCTGACAACCGAGCCTTCCATTCTGTGAGATCAGAGTCTTCGTGGTATAAGCTAGAATCCATTGGCGGCAATTCCTGAGATTTGAAAAGTCTAATCCTTGTCTGTGGTATTCCGAGTAGGATCTGGGAAGGGATGACTGTGACGAGCTTCAAACTCGCGAGTGTTAGGCGTAGTGACAGATGCAAAAGGATAGTAAATCCTATTCCAACATGATCGAGAACCGATAGATGATTAGCCATGCGGGAAACCATAGAGGACCTTTTTCACTGAGAGGATGGGAGGTAGCCATTGACGCCAGTGAAACCCTACATACAGCTTGCCATGGAAAGGAATTCAAAGGATTGGATGAATGCAGTAGGAAAGCAGAGATTCAAAAGGAGCAAAGCATCTCCATACGCTTATCTGAAATTCTCACCGATGAATTACATAAGTATCTCTATCTTTACTTTATGTTTTATTTATCTTTTAATTACAAAAACTCTATCACCCATTTGAATCCGCCTTGCTGAGATTTACAAGGTGACCATAGCTTGCTTCAAGCCGACAATCTCCATGGGATCGTCCCTTACTCACGTAAGGTATTACTTGGACGACCCAGTGCACTTGCTGGTTAGTTGTGCTGAGTTGTGACGAAGTGTGATTAATGTTTAAGAGCACCAAGTCTATCGGCGCCATTGTGATGATCACAATTTTGTGCACCAAGATTTTGGCGCCGTTTCTGGGGATTGTTCGAGTTTGGACAACTGACGGTTCATCTTGTTGCTCAGATTAGGTAATTTTCTTTTATTTTATTTTCAAAAAGTTTTCAAAAATCTTTCAAAAAGAATTTCTTCTTTTTCGTGTTTTCTAAATATAATTTTCGAAAAATAAAAAAAACTTCATAAAATCATAAAAACTCAAAAATATTTCATGGTTCTTGTTTCAATCTAGGGCCAAATTTTAAGTTTGGTGTCAATTGCATGATTTTAATTGTCTTGCAATTTTCGAAACACATTCATTGTGTTCTTAATGATCTTCAAGTTGTTCTTAATGGTTCTTGTTTTGCATTGCATGATGTTTTACATGTGCATTCCTGCAAAACATATGGCCCGAACATGAGAAAATTCTAAGTTTGGTGTCTCGTAAGTTTTCTTTTATTGAAAACTAAGTTATTGATGTTCATCTTGATCGTGAGATTGTTCTTGGTGTTCATCTTGACATTCATAATGTTATTGCATATATCTTGTGTTTTGATCCAAGAATTATATGTTTTGACTCATTTTTCTGTTTTTCAAAATTGAAAATATATCTTCTTGAACAAAGGATATAGCAAAATGAAGATCCAAGAACATAAAACAGAGGATTTACAGAGAAAAAGTTGGGCGTTCAAAACACCCAGTAAAGAAGGAAAACTGGCGTTTAAACGCCAGCCAGGGTACCTGGTTGGGCATTTAAACGCCTAGTGAGGAAGGAAAACTGGCGTTTAAACCCTAGTCAGGGTACCTGGCTGGGCGTTTAAACGCCTAAAACATGAAGCAATTGGGCGTTAAATGCCCAAAGCATGCAGCTCCTGTGCGTTTAACGCCAGGAAGACACTAGGGGAGGAATTTTGTTTTCAAATCAAATCTTTTTCAAATCGTCATAATTTTTCAAAATCAAATCTTTTTCAAATCAAATATGAATTTTTGAAAATCATATCTTTTCAAACATATCTTTTTCAAATCATATCTTTTTCAAAATCAATTTCAAAAACTTTTCTAACTTCTTAGCTTTTCAAAATTGATTTTCAAATCTTTTTCAACTAACTAATTGACTTTTTGTTTGTTTTACTATTTCTTATCTTTTTTCAAAACCACAACCAGTTTTTCAAAAATTTATTTTAAATTTTATTCCTTTTCATTTTCAAAAATTATCCCCCCTTCTCATATCTTTTTCTATTTAAACACTAAGATTCCTCCTCCATTGTCAATTCGAACTCCATCTCTCTTTGAATGTTCGAATTATTCTTCACCTACCTCCTCCTTCTATTCTTAATTCCCTCTGACACCTCAAGGAATCTCTATACTGTGACATAGAGGATTCCATATTTTCTTTGCTTTATTTTCTTTCATATGAGCAGGATCAAAGATAAAGGCATACTTGTTAAAGTTGACACTGAACCTGAAAGGACTCTGAAGAGGAAGCTAAAAGCAGCTAAAGCACAAAACTCTGAAGAGGACCTCTGATGAGCGGATAATTTATACGCTTTTTGGCATTGTTTTTAGTATGTTTTTATTATGTTTTTGTTAGTTTTTATTATATTTTTATTAGTTTTTATTTAAAATTCACTTTTTCTGGACTTTACTATGAGTTTGTGTGTTTTTATGTGATTTTAGGTATTTTCTGGCTGAAATTGAGGGACCTGAGCAAAAATCTGATTCAGAGGCTGAAAAGGACTGCAGATGCTGTTGGATTCTGACCTCCCTGCACTCGAAGTGGATTTTCTGGAGCTACAGAAGCCCAATTGGCGTGCTCTCAATTGCGTTGGAAAGTAGACATTCTGGGCTTTCCAACAACGTATAATAGTCCATACTTTGCCCGATATTTGATGGCCCAAACTGGCATTGCAAATCAGCTTCAGAATTCCCAGCGTTTAACGCCGGAACTGGCACAAAAATTGGAGTTAAACGCCCAAACCGGCACAAAAGCTGGCGTTTATCTCCAGAAAAAGTCTCTACACATGAAAGCTTCAAGGCTCAGCCCAAGCACACACCAAGTGGACCCTGGAAGTGGATTTTTATGTCATTTACTCATTTCTGTATATCCTAGGTTACTAGTTCACTATAAATAGGATATTTTGACATTGTATCTTTACCTCATGACATTTTTACACGTTTCATACTGTACCTTCTACAGCATAGGTCCCTAAACCCCATGGTTGGGGGTGAGGAGCTCTGCTGTGTCTTGATGGATTAATGCAATTACTATTGTTTTTCATTCAATCACGCTTGCTTCCATTCTAAGATATCACTTGTTTCTCAACTTGATGAATGTGATGATCCGTGACACTCATCATCATTCTCACCTATGAACGTGTGCCTGACAACCACCTCCGTTCTACCTTAGATTGAGTGAATATCTCTTGGATTCCTTAATCAGAATCTTCGTGGTATAAGTTAGAACTGATGGCGGTATTCAAGAGAATCTGGAAGGTCTAAACCTTGTCTGTGGTATTCTGAGTAGGATTCAAGGATTGAATAACTGTGACGAGCTTCAAACTCCTGAGGGCTGGGCGTTAGTGACAGACACAAAAGAATCACTGGATTCTATTCCAACCTGATTGAGAATCGACAGATGATTAGCCGTGCTGTGACAGAGCGCGTTGAACATTTTCACTGAGAGGATGGGAGGTAGCCATTGACAACGGTGAAACCCTACATACAGCTTGCCATGGAAGGAGCCTTGCGTGCATGAAGAAGAGGACAGTAGAAAAGCAGAGATTCAGAAGATAGAGCATCTCCAAAACCTCAACCTGTTCTCCATTACTGCAAAACACAAGTATTTATTTCATGTTCTTTTACTTTTCACAATTAAACATGAGAATTATTGATATCCTAACTAAGAGTTACAAGATAACCATAGCTTGCTTCAAGCCAACAATCTCTGTGGGATCGACCCTTACTCACGTAAGGTATTACTTGGACGACCCAGTGCACTTGGTGGTTAGTTGTGCGGAATTGCAAAAGTGTGATTGCAATTTCGTGCACCAAGTTTTTGGCACCGTTGCTGGGGATTG
Organism: Arachis hypogaea; assembly: GCF_003086295.3. Lineage (NCBI taxonomy): Eukaryota > Viridiplantae > Streptophyta > Magnoliopsida > Fabales > Fabaceae > Arachis > Arachis hypogaea. The sequence continues at coordinate 36,237,863 of NC_092045.1, read as the reverse complement.
TTCGAGTTTGGACAACTGACGGTTTATCTTGTTGCTTAGATTAGGACTGTTTTATTTTTGTTGGTTTAGAGTCTTTTATTTAAATTTAGTTTCATATTTTAAGTTTGGTGTCAATTGCATGCTTTTGTTTTCTTTTAATTTTTCGAATTTGCATGTTTTTAGTCCTTTCTTGATCTTTAAAAAGTCTAAGTTTAGTGTCATTTTGTAGTTTTTCTCTTTCCTCGCTAAAATACAAAAACCAAAAAATATCCTTTCCTTCTTTTTACTCTTAAATTTCGAAATTTTGCTTTAAATTAGTCAAATATTTTCAAAATCATATCTTTTTTTTTTTAGTCAAGTCAAAATTCTAATTTTAAAAAATTAATTCTTCTTCAAATCTTTTTCAAAAATCAAATCTTTTTAATTTCTTCAATCATATCTTTTTATTGCAATCATATCTTCTCAATCATAACTTTTTCAAAATAATTTTCAATCATATCTTCTTGCTTGCTAATTCCATAATCTTTTTAATTAATTAATTAAATTAGTTTTCAATTTGCTTTGATTTTATTTTCTTCTAGTTTTCTAATTTTTATTTTATTTTTCGTATATTTTATTTTATTATTTTCGGTTACTTTTAATAAAAAAAATTAATAATAATATAAATATATATATAATATCCACATCATCTCCCATTAAAACTGTATACCTCCCATTAAATCAAGCAGCTTTGAGCTAAATCCTCAACTCATTATCATGGTGCAGCAAAATTGCCAGTATTCCGGTCTTCCACAGGAAGAACTTACTGAGTTTCTGGCACAGTTCTTACAAATTGCTGACACAGTACGTGATAAAGAGGTGGATCAGGATGTCTACAGATTATTACTGTTTCCATTTGCTGTAAAAGATCAAGCTAAGAGGTGGTTGAATAACCAACCCACAACAAGCATAAAAACATGGAGAAAGTTATCAGACAAATTCTTGAATCAATTTTACCCTCCAAAAAGGATGACACAGCTAAGGCTGGACATCCAAGGCTTTAAACAAGAGGATAATGAATCCCTTTATAATGCCTGGGAGAGGTATAGAGGTATGCTAAAGAAATGCCCCTCTAAAATGTTTTCAGAGTGGGTACAGTTAGACATCTTCTACTATGGGCTTACAGAGAAAGCTCAAATGTCTCTAGACCACTCAGCTGGTGGATCAATACACATGAGAAAGACAATTGAAGAGGCTCAAGAACTCATAGATACTGTTGCTAGAAATCAACATCTGTACTTAAGTAGTGAGTCCTCTATAAAAGAAGAAGCTATGGCAGTAACTACTGATCCTAACCCTCAAGAACAGATGGTTGAGCTTAATCAGCAATTACTCATGATGACAAAACAATTAGCAAAATTTAAAGAGATGCTCCAAGAAACTAAAATTGCTAACAAGAATATGGAAGCACAATTGAATTAGACAAGACAGCAACCATCTAAACAGATAACAGAAGAATGCCAAGCTGTTAAATTAAGGAGTGGGAAGACATTGAATATATCAACTCAAAGAAGCAGAAAGCTAAGAAAGGAACAACTGACAGAGGATGACCAACCAACTACCCAAAATTCCTCTGAGGACAATAAGAGCCCAGAAAGGAATGATTCTGGCGTTCAAACGCCAGAAAAGGGTAAGAAAGTGGCGTTAAACGCCCAATGGGTAGCCAATTCTGGTGTTCAAACGCCAGAAGAGGGTTGCAATCTGGCGTTAAACGCCCAAAAAGCACCCAATCCTGGCATTCAAATGCCACAAAGGGGTCAGACACTTGCAAGTGCTGACAACAACCCCCTTAAGCAGGCTTCTCCAACCACTTCTATAGGAAATAAACCTGCAGCAACTAAGGTTGAAGAGTATAAAGCCAAGATGCCTTATCCTCAGAAACTCCGCCTAGTGGAACAGGATAAACAATTTGCCCGCTTTGAAGACTATCTAAGGACTCTTGAAATAAAGATTCCGTTTGCAGAGGCACTTGAGCAAATACCTTCTTATGCTAAGTTCATGAAAGAGATCTTAAGTCATAAGAAAGATTGGAGAGAAACTGAAAAAGTTTTTCTCACTGAAGAATGCAGTGCAGTCATTCTGAAAAGCTTACCAGAGAAGTTTAAAGACCCTGGAAGCTTTATGATACCATGCACATTAGAGGGTACTTGCACCAAGAAAGCTCTATGTGATCTTGGGGCAAGTATCAACCTAATACACGCATCCACTATCAGAAAGCTTGGCTTGACTGAAGAAGTCAAACCAACCCGAATATGCCTCCAACATGCTGATGGCTCCATTAAATATCCATCAGGCATAATTGAGGACATGATTGTCAAGGTTGGGCCATTTGCCTTTCCCACTGACTTTGTAGTGCTGGAAATGGAGGAGCACAAGAGTGCAACTCTCATTCTAGGAAGACCTTTCCTAGCAACTGGATGAACCCTCATTGACGTCCAAAAAGGGGAATTAACCCTGAGAGTCAATGAGGATGAGTTCAAGTTGAATGTTTTCAAAGCTATGCAGCATCTAGGCACATCAAATGACTGCATGAGCGCTGATATTATTGACTCTTTGGTGGAGGAGGTCAATATGACTAAAAGTCTCGAATCAGAACTAGATGACATCTTTAAAGATGTTCAGCCTGATCTGGAAGAACTAAAGGAAATAAAAGAAATTCTGAAAATTTCTCATTAAGAAGATAAGCCTCCTAAACCCGAGCTCAAGCTACTACCACCATCCCTGAAATATGCATTTTTGGGAGAAGGTGACACTTTTCCAGTGATCATAAGCTCTGCTTTAAATCCACAGGAAGAGGAAGCACTAATTCAAGTGCTAAGGACATACAAGACAGCTCTTGGGTGGTCCATAAGTGATCTTAAGGGCATTAGCCCAGCAAGATGCATGCACAAGATCCTATTGAAGGATGATGCTAAGCCAGTGGTTCAACCACAAAGGCGGCTAAATCCAGCCATGAAGGAGGTGGTGCAAAAATAGGTCACTAAGTTACTAGAGGATGGATTATTTATCCTATTTCTGGTAGCCCCTGGGTGAGCCCTGTCCACGTTGTCCCCAAGAAGGGAGGCATGACAGTGGTTCATAATGAAAAGAATGAATTGGTTCCTACAAGAACAGTTACAGGATGGCGTATGTGTATTGACTATAGAGGGCTCAATACAGCCACCAGAAAGGAGCATTTTCCTTTACCATTCATAGACCAGATGCTAGAGAGACTAGTAAGTCATGAATATTATTGCTTTTTAGATGGCTATTCAGCTTACAACCAAATTGCAGTAGATCCTCAGGACCAAGAGAAAACAGCATTTTCATGTCCTTCTGGAGTATTTGCCTACAGAAGGATGCCTTTTAGTCTGTGCAATGCACCTGCAACCTTTCAAAGGTGCATGCTCTCTATCTTCTCAGATATGGTAGAAAAATTCCTGAAAGTCTTCATGGATGACTTTTCAGTATTTGGAGACTCATTCAGCTCCTGCCTTAACCATCTAGCACTTATTCTGAAAAGATGCCAAGAGACCAACCTAGTTTTAAACTGGAAAAAATGTCACTTTATGGTGACTGAAGGGATTGTCCTTGGGCATAAAATTTCAAACAAAGGAATAGAGATGGATCAAGCTAAGGTGGAGGTAATTGAAGATTACCACCACCTGCCAATGTTAAGGCAATCAGAAGCTTTCTGGGGCATGCAGGATTCTACAGAAGGTTTATAAAGGATTTTTCAAATATTGCCAAACCTTTGAGTAATCTGCTAGCTGCTGACATGCCATTTATCTTTGATAAGGAGTGTCTGCAGGCGTTTGAGACTCTAAAAGCTAAGCTGGTCACAGCACCAGTCATCTCTGTACCAGACTGGACATTACCATTCGAACTAATGTGTGATGCCAGTGACCATACCATAGGTGCAGTGTTGGGACAGAGGCATAACAAGCTTTTGCACGTCATTTATTATGCTAGCCGTGTTTTAAATGATGCACAGAAGAATTACACAACCACAGAAAGAGTTACTTGCAGTGGTTTATGCCATTGACGAGTTTAGATCCTATCTAGTAGGATCAAAAGTGATTGTGTACACTGACCATGCTGCTCTTAAATATCTACTCACAAAGCAGGATTCAAAACCCAGGCTCATAAGATGGGTGTTGCTTCTGCAAGAGTTTGATATAGAAATACGAGACAGAAAAGGGACAGAGAATCAAGTAGCTGATCACCTGTCCCAGATAGAACCAGTAGCAGGAGCGCCCCATCCTCCTACTGAGATCTCTAAAACCTTTCTGGATGAGCAACTCTTCGCCATTCAGGAAGTACCATGGTTTGCAGATAGGAAAGGGAAGAAGCATGAAAGGCTTCTCTCAATACAGAGTCAAATAAAACCCCCACATTCAAACTCTAAGTTTGGTGTTGGGAGGCCAGAGCCAAGCTCTAAGTTTGATGTTGAGAGGCCATCATCATGCTCTGAGTATCCATGAGGCTCCAAGAGAGCCCACTGTCAAGCTAATGACATTAAAGAAGCGCTTTTTGGGAGGCAACCCAATGTTATATTTATCTATTTTCCAATGTTATTTTATGTTTTCTGTAGGTTGATGATCATGTGAAGTCAAAAAATCAATTGAAAAAGCAAAAATAGAATAAAAAATAGAAAGAAAAACAACACACCCTGGAGGAAAAACCTGCTGGCGTTTAAACGCCAGTAAAGGTAGCAAATGCACGTTTAACGCCCAGTCTGGCACCATTATGGGCGTTTAACGCCAGAAAGGGGCACCAGACTGGCGTTTAACGCCAGGAATGGGCAAGAAGCTAGCGTTAAACACCAGAAATGGGCAGCAGCCTGGTGTTTAATGCCAGGATTGGCAGAAAAGGGCGTTTTGCACGCCACTTGGTGCAGGGATTAGCTATCATTGACACCTCAGGATCTGTGGACCCCACAGGATCCCCACTTACCCCACCACTCTCTCTCTTCTTCACCCATTCACCAATCACCTCAATACCTCTCCACCCCTATATAAACCCACCTACACCCACCCACTCAAATTCAAACCATCACTCCTTCCTTTTCCAACATCATAACCACCTAAAACTCCCCTTGGCTGAACCACTCACACCTCTCCTTCTCATTTATTTTCTGCTTCTTCTACTCCATCTTCTCTTCTTTTGCTCGAGGACGAGCAAACCTTCTAAGTTTGGTGTGTTTAAAGCGTTGCTTTTTGTTTTTCCATAACCATGTATGACACTTAAGGCCAGAGAAACCTCTAGAAAGAGGAAAGGGAAGGCAAAAGCTTCCACCTCTGAGTCTTGGAGAAGGAGAGATTCATCTCAAAAGCTCATCACTAAGAAAAGGATGGAGCAAAAAAGAGCATGAGGAAATTCCTCATCATGAAATTCCTGAGATGCCTCAAGGGATGCACTTTCCTCCACTAAACTATTCGGAGCAAATCAACACCTCCCTAGGAGAATTAAGCTCTAACATGGGACAACTAAGGATGGAGCACCAAGAGCATTCCATCATCCACCATGAGATTAGAAAAGATCAAAAAGCTATAAGGGAAGAGCAACAAAGACAAGGAAGAGACATAGAGGAGCTCAAAAGCACTCTATAAGATTTTCAAGAGGAAGAACAAGCCGCCATCACTAAGGTGGACCCGTTCTTTAATTTCCTTGTTCTTTATTTTCTGTTTTTTGAATTTTTATGCTTTATGTTTATCTATGTCTATGTCTTTATTACATGATCATTAGTGTCTTAGTGTCTATGCCTTAAAGTTATAAATGTCCTATGAATCCGTCACCTCTCCTAAAATGAAAAATGCTTTAATCACAAAAGAACAAGAAGTACAGGATTTCAAATTCATCTTTGAAACTAGTTGAATTAGTTTGATGTGGCGACAATAATTTTTGTTTTCTGAATGAATGCTTGAACAGTGCATATGTCTTTTGAATTTGTTGTTTTAAGAATGTTAAAATTGTTGGCTCTTGAAAGAATGATGGAAAAGAAGAACTGTTATTGAGGATCTGAAAAATCATCAAATTGATTCTTGAAGCAAGAAAAAGCAGTGAATACAAAAAAAAGCAAGCAGGAAAAGCCAATAGCCCTTAAAACCAAAAGGCAAGGGTAAAAATAAAAAGGATCCAAGGCTTTGAGCATCAATGGATAGGAGGGCCTACAGGAATAACATCCTGGCCTAAGCGACTAAACCAAGCTGTCCCTAACCATGTGCTTGTGGCGTGAAGGTGTCAGGTGAAAACTTGAGACTGAGCGGTTAAAGTCGTGATCCAAGGGAAAAAGAGTGTGCTTAAGAACCCTGGACACCTCTAATTGGGGACTCTAGCAAAGCTGAGTCACAATCTGAAAAGGTTCACCCATTTATGTGTCTGTGGCATATATGTATCCGGTGAAAATACTGGAAACAGAGTGCTTTGGGCCACGGCCAAGACTCATGAAGTAGCTGTGTTCAAGAATCAACATACTTAACTAGGAGAATCAATAACACTATCTGGATTCTAAGTTCCTATAGAAGCCAATCATTCTGAACTCCAAAGGATAAGGTGAGATGCCAAAACTGTTCAGAGGCAAAAAGCTACTAGTCCCGCTCATCTAATTGGAGCTAAGTTTCATTGATATTTCAGATTCTATAGTATATTCTCTTCTTTTTATCCTATTTGATTTTCAGTTTCTTGGGGACAAGCAACAATTTAAGTTTGGTGTTGTGATGAGCGGATAATTTATACGCTTTTTGGCATTGTTTTTAGTATGTTTTTAGTATGTTTTAGTTAGTTTTTATTATATATTTATTAGTTTTTATTTAAAATTCACTTTTCTGGACTTTACTATGAGTTTGTGTATTTTTCTGTGTCAGGTATTTTCTCGCTGAAATTGAGGGACCTGAGCAAAAATCTGATTCAGAGGCTAAAAAGGACTGCAGATGCTGTTGGATTCTGACCTCCCTGTACTCGAAGTGGATTTTCTGGAGCTATAGAAACCCAATTGGCGCGATCTCAATTGCGTTGGAAAGTAGACATCCTGGGCTTTCCAGAAAGGTATAATAGTCCATACTTTGTCCGAGATTTGATGGCCCAAACTGGCATTGCAAATCAGCTTCAGAATTCCCGGTGTTTAACGCCGGAACTGGCACAAAAATTGGAGTTAAACGCCCAAACTGGCACAAATGCTGGCGTTTATCTCCAGAAAAAGTCTCTACACATGAAAGCTTCAATGCTCAGCCCAAGCACACACCAAGTGGACCCTGGAAGTGGATTTTTATGTCATTTACTCATTTCTGTATATCCTAGGTTACTAGTTCACTATAAATAGGATATTTTGACATTGTATCTTTACCTCATGACATTTTTACACGTTTCATACTGTACCTTCTACAGCATGAGTCTCTAAACCCCATGGTTGGGGGTGAGGAGCTCTGCTGTGTCTTGATGGATTCATGCAATTACTACTGTTTTTCATTCAATCACGCTTGCTTCCATTCTAAGATATCACTTGTTTCTCAACTTGATGAATGTGATGATCTGTGACACTCATCATCATTCTCACCTATGAACGTGTGCCTGACAACCACCTCCGTTCTACCTTAGATTGAGTGAATATCTCTTAGATTCCTTAATCAGAATCTTCGTGGTATAAGCTAGAATTGATGGCGGCATTCAAGAGAATCCGGAAGGTCTAAACCTTGTCTGTGGTATTCTGAGTAGGATTCAAGGATTGAATGACTGTGATGAGCTTCAAACTCCAGAGGGCTGGGCGTTAGTGACAAACGCAAAAGAATCACTGGGTTCTATTCCAACCTGATTGAGAACCGACAGATGATTAGCCGTGCTGTGACAGAGCGCGTTGAACATTTTCACTGAGAGGATGGGAGGTAGCCATTGACAACGGTGAAACCCTACATACAGCTTGCCATGGAAGGAGCCTTGCGTGCATGAAGAAGAAGACAGTAGAAAAGCAGAGATTCAGAAGATAGAGCATCTCCAAAACCTCAACCTGTTCTCCATTACTGCAAAACACAAGTATTTATTTCATGTTCTTTTACTTTTCACAAGATAACCATAGCTTGCTTCAAGCCAACAATCTCCGTGGGATCGACCCTTACTCACATAAGGTATTACTTGGACGACCCAGTGCACTTGCTGGTTAGTTGTGCGGAATTGCAAAAGTGTGATTGCAATTTCGTGCACCAACCTCACTGAAATTTCCGAAAAGGAAGCAGCAAAAGAAATAATTATGGCCGAACCAAACAACAATGCAAGGAAGATGCTTGGTGATTTTACTACACCAACTTCCAACTTTTATGGAAGAAGCATCTCAATTCCTGCCATAGGAGCAAACAATTTTGAGCTAAAGCCTCAATTAGTTTCTCTACTGCAACAGAACTGCAAGTTTCATGGACTTCCATTAGAAAACCCTTATCAGTTCTCAACTGAGTTCTTGCAGATCTGTGATACTATTAAGACCAATGGAGTTAATCTTGAAGTCTACGGGCTTATGCTTTTCCCTTTTGCTGTAAGGGACAGATCTAGAACATGGTTGGACTCACAACCTAGAGATAGCCTGGACTCTTGGGACAAGCTGGTCATGGCTTTCTTAGCCAAGTTCTTTCCTCTTTAAAAGCTGAACAAGCTTAGAGTAGATGTTCAGACCTTTAGACAAAAAGATGGTGAGTCCCTCTATGAAGCTTGGGAAAGATACAAGCAACTGACCAAAAAGTGTCCTTCTGACATGCTTTCAGAATGGACCACATTAGATATATTCTAGATGGTCTGTCTGAATTTTCCAAGATGTCACTGGACCACTCTACAAGTGGATTCATTCACCTAAAGAAAACGCCTGCAGAAGCTTAGGAACTTATTGAAATGGTTGTAAATAACCAGTTCGTGTATACCTCTGAGAGGAATCCTGTGAGTAATAGGATGCCTGAAAAGTGAGAAGTTCTTGAAATTAATGCTCTGAATGCCATACTAGCTCAGAATAAAATGTTGACTCAATAAGTCAATTTGATTTCTCAGAGTCTGAATGGATTGCAAAATGCATCCAACAGTACTAAAGAAGCATCTTCTGAAGAAGAAGCTTATGATCCTGAGAACCCTGCAATAGCAGAGGTGAATTACATGGGTGAAGCCTTTGGCAACACCTATAACCCTTCATGGAAAAATCATCCAAATTTTTCATGAAAGGATCAACAGAAGCAAGGCTTCAATAATAACAATGGTGGAAGAAACAGGTTTAGCAATAGCAAACCTTTCCCGTCATCATCTCAGCAACAGACAGAGCATTCTGAGCAGAATCCTTCTAGCTTAGCAAACATAGTCTCTGATCTATCTAAGGCCACTCTTAGTTTCATGACTGAAATAAGATCCTTCATTAGAAATTTGGAGGCACAAGTGGGCCAGCTGAGTAAAAGGGTCACTGAAACTCCTCCTAGCACTCTCCCAAGCAATACAGAAGAGAATCCCAAAGGAGAGTGTAAGGCCATTGACGTAATCAAAATGGCCGAACCTGGGAAGGAGGAGGAGGACGTGAATCCTAACGACGAAGACCTCAGGGAACATCCAGTGGTCAGTAAGGAATACCCTCATGAGGAACCAAAGGGATATGAGGCTCATACAGAGACCATAGAGATTCCCTTGGATCTCCTTTTACCATTCATGAGCTCTGATGACTATTTATCTTCTGAAAAGGATGAAGACATTGTTGAAGGGCAAGTTGCCCAATATTTAGGAGCAATCATGAAGCTGAATGCCAAATTATTTGGTAATGAGACTTGGGAAGGTGAACCTCCCTTGCTAACCAATGAAATGAATACATTGGTTCAGCAAAATTTACCTCAAAAGAAATAGGATCCTGGTGAATTCTTAATTCCTTGTACCATAGGCACCATGACATTTGAAAAACCTTTGTGTGACCTGGGTCAGGGATAAACATGATGCCACTATCTGTAATGGAGAAACTAGGAATCTTTGAGGTACAGGCTGTAAAATTCTCACTAAAGCTGGCGGACAGCTCTATGAAAAAGGCTTATGGACTAGTGGAGGACGTGCTAGTGAAGGTTAAAGGCCTTTACTTCCCTGCCGATTTTATAATCCCAGACACTAAGAGGGACGAGGATGAATCCATCATCCTTGCAAGACCCTTTCTAGCCACAGCAAGAGCTGTGATTGATGTTGATAGAGGAGAGTTGATCTTTCATGTGAATGAAGAATGCCTTATGGTAAAGACTCAAGGTTCTCCATCTGTAACCATGGAGAGTAAGCATGAAGAGCTTCTCCCAATACAGAGTCAAACAGAGCCCCCACATTCAAACTCTAAGTTTGGTGTTGGGAGGCCATAGCCAAACTCTAAGTTTGGTGTTGAGAGATCTCAACCATACTCTGATCATCTGTGAGGCTCCATGAGAGCTCACTGTCAAGCTATTGACATTAAAGAAGTGCTTATTGGGAGGCAACCCAATTTTATCTATATTATTTTGTTTTCTTTTAGGTTGATAATCATGTGAAGTCACAAAGACAATTACAAAAATAAAGAGAAAAATAAAAAATAGCATTGGAAATAGCACACCCTGGAGGAAGGACTTACTGGCGTTTAAATGCCAGTAAGGGCAGCAAAATGGGTGTTCAAACGCCCAATCTGGCACCTTTCTCGGCATTTAAACGCCATAATAGGGCACCAGACTGGCATTTAAACACCAGAACAGGGCAACAACCTGGCATTTAGACACTAGAATAGGATGGAAAGCTGGCATTTAAACGCCAGAACAGGGCAGCAGACTGGCGTTTAAATGCCAGAATTGCACTCTAAGGCGTTGTGAATGCCAATTTAGAGCAGGGATGAGAAATCCTTGGGCCCTCAGGATCTGTTGACCCCATAGGATCCCCACCAACCTCAACTCTCTCTCTCTCCTCTTCACACCTTCCTACAACACTCTTCCCCAAATATCCTTCACCAATCACCTCCATATCTCTTCCCCAAATACCCTTCACCAATCACCTCCTTAACTCTTCCCCAAAAATCCCACCCAAACTATTTGGACCCTTTTCCCTATAAATACCCCCTTCACTCCTTCATTTTCACACATCACTACCACCATCTTCTACCCTTCGCCGAACCCTATCCACCCTCCATCTCCTCTATTTTCTTGTTCCTCTACATCTTTCCTTATTCTTTTGCTCGAGGACGAGCAAATATTTTAAGTTTGGTGCGGTAAAAGCATTTCTTTTTATTTTTCCATAACCATTTATGGCACCTAAGGCTGGAGAAACCTCTAGAAAGAGGAAAGGGAAGGCAACTGCCTCCACCTCTGAGTCATGGAAGATGGAGAGATTCATCTCAAGGGTCCATAGCTCAGTAGTAGAGTATTTGACTGCACATCAAGAGAGCCCACTCATGGACCTCAACAAGAGCATGAGAAAATTCCTCATCAAGAAATTCCTGAGATACCTCAGGGGATATATTTTCCTCCACACAATTATTGGGAGCAACTAAGGATAGGAGCACCAAAATTAGTAGAGATGGAGCAAGAAAGGCAAGGAAGAGACATAGAGGAGCTCAAGAGCACCATTGGTTCTTTAAGAGGAGGAAGACGCCATCCTCACTAAGGTGGACTCATTCCTTAATCTCCTTGTCTATTTATTTTATGTTTTCGACTTTATGCTGTATGTTCTATCTATGTTTGTGTCTTCATTACATGATCATTAGTGTCTAGTGTCTATGCCTTAAAGTGATGAACAAATGAATCTTTCACCTCTCTTAAATGAAAAATGTGCTTAATTACAAAAGAACAAGAAGTACGTGGATTTCAAATTTTATCTCGAAACTAGTTTAATTATTTTGATGTGGTGGTAATACTTTTTTTCTCTGAATGAATGCTTGAATAGTGCATGTTTTTGATCTTGTTGTTTATGAATGTTAAAGTTATTGGCTCTTGAAAGAATGATGAACAAAGAGAAATGTTGTTGATAATCTGAAAAATCATGAAATTGGTTCTTGAAGCAAGAAAAAATGGCAGAAAAAAAGAGAGAAAGAAAAGAAAGAAAAAGCAAGCAGAAAAAGCCAATAGCCCTTTGAACCAAAAGGCAAGGGTAAAAAGGATCTAAGGCTTTGAGCATTAATGGATAGGAGGGCCAAGGAAATAATATCCAGGCCTAAGCGGCTAAATCAAGCTGTCCCTAACCATGTGCTTGTGGCATGCAGGTCCAAGCGAAAAGCTTGAGACTGAGTGGTTAAAGTTGTGATTCAAAGCAAAAGATTGTGCTTAAGAACTATGGACACCTCTAACTGGTGACTTTAGCAAAGCTGTGTCACAATCTGAAAAGGTTCACCCAGTTATGCGTCTGTGGCATTTATGTATCCGGCGGTAATACTGGAAAATAAAGTGCTTAGGGCCACGGCCAAGACTCATGAAGTAGCTATGTTCAAGAATCAACATACTGAACTAGGAGAATCAATAACACTATCTAAAACTCTGAGTTCCTATAGATGCTAATCTTTCTGAATTTCAAAGGATAAAGTGAGATGCCAAAACCGTTCAAAAGAAAAAAGCTACAGGCCCCGCTCATCTAATTAGGACTAAGTTTCATTGAAACTGTGGGATTTATTATATATTCTCTTCTTTTTATCCTATTTTGTTTTCAGTTGCTTAGGGACAAGCAACAATTTAAGTTTGGTGTTGTGATGATCGGATAATTTATACGCTTTTTGGTATTATTTTTAGGTAGTTTTTAATATGATCTAGCTACTTTTTGGATGTTTTTATTAGTTTTTATGCAAAATTCATATTTCTGGACTTTACTATGAGTTTGTGTATTTTTCTATGATTTCAGGTATTTTCTGGCTGAAATTGAGGGACCTGAGCAAAATTCTGATTCAGAGGCTGACAAAGGACTGCTGATGTTGTTGGATTCTTACCTCCCTTCACTCGAAGTGGATTTTCGGAGCTACAGCACTCCAAATGGCGCGCTCTTAATTTCGTTGGAAAGTAGATATCTAGGGCTTTCCAGCGATATATAATGGTCTATACTTTGCTCGAGTTTTGACGATGCAAACTGGCATTCAAACGCCCCTTCTCAGCCCTATTCTGAAGTGAAAACGCCAGAACTGGCATAAAAGTTAGAGTTAAACGCCCAAACTGGCATAAAAGCTGGCGTTTAACTCCGAGGAAGCCTCTACACATGTAAAGCTCGGTGCTTAGCCCAAGCACACACCAAGTGGGCCCGGAAGTGGATTTCTGCATCATTTACCTATTTCTGTAAACCCTAGTAGCTAGTTTCATTATAAATAGGACCTTTTACTATTGTATTTTCATCGGGGGGATCTTAGTATCTATCTTTGGAACGTTTTCCTTAGACATTGGGGGCTGGCCTCACGGCCATGCCTACCCTCACCACTTATGTATTTTCAACGGTGGAGTTTCTACACTCCATAGATTAAGGTGTGGAGCTCTGTTGTTTCTCGAGTATTAATGCAATTACTAGTATTCTTCTATTCAATTCATACTTATTCTTTTTCAAAGATATTCACTCGCACTTAAACCTGATGAATGTGATGATCCGTGACACTCATCATCATTCTCACCTATGAACGCGTGACTGACAATGACTTCCGTTCTACTTAAGACTGAGCGTGTATCTCTTGGATTCCTGGTCCACGATGCATGGTTGCCTCGCCTGACAACTGAGCCTTCCATTCCGTGAGATCAGAGTCTTCGTGGTATAAGCTAGAATCCATTGGTGGCCATTCCTGAGATCCGGAAAGTCTAAACCTTGTGTGTGGTATTCCGAGTAGGATCTGGGAAGGGATAACTGTGACGAGTTTCAAACTTGCGAGTGTTGGGCGTAGTGACATACGCAAAAGGATAGTAAATCCTATTCCAACATGATCGAGAACCGACAGATGATTAGCCATGCGGAAAACCGTAGAGGACCTTTTTCACTGAGAGGATGGGAGGTAGCCATTGACGTCGGTGAAACCCTACACACAGCTTGCCATGGAAAGGAGTATGAAGGATTGGATGAAGGCAGTAGGAAAGCAGAGATTCAAAAGGAGCAAAGCATCTCCATACGCTTATCTGAAATTCTCACCAATGAATTACATAAGTATCTCTATCTTTACTTTATGTTTTATTTATCTTTTAATTACAAAAACTTTATCACCTATTTGAATCTGCCTGACTGAGATTTACAAGATAACCATAGCTTGCTTCAAGCCGACAATCTCTGTGGGATCGACCCTTACTCACGTAAGGTTGATGACATGTCATCATGTCATGTTTTTCTATGCTTTTTCATACAAGAAATTGATGATTAGTGCTTAAATATTGCATTCTTTTGTGCTTAATTGGAATATTTCCTTGATCTTTTAATTTTATAAATCTTGTAGGAAATAAGAAGAAAAAGAAGCAAAGAAGCACAAAATAAGCTAAAAAGGAGAAAAAAAGAGCTTTGGGGCACACTTTGAAGTTGGAGCACACTTTGGAGCCTTAGGCTACGCTTTTAAAAGCGTGGCCCATGACCAAATCAAAGAAGGAAGCAACCAGCACGCACACTGCTCCGCTTTTGCCAAGAGCAGAGCAATATCGTGATGAAACAGAGTGAGGTTGGAAGCAAATTTTCGCTAAGTTAAATTCTGGGCGCTCACAGCATGGCCATGCCCCCTTCAAAGGGCTTTAACTTGAGTTACAGATGTCCAATTGATGTACTTCCAGTTGCATTGGAAAGCTGACATTCAGAGCTTTCCAAAGATATATGGCAATCCATATTTGGCATGAAATTGAGGCACGAGTGAAAGGCATCTTTAAGGGCCAAAAACAAATAAAAAATCGGCCAATGCTTCCACCAAGGTTCAAAGCTGGAGCCTCACTCCAAAGCAAAGTAGCGCTCATTATTCTGCTCTGCTCTCTTGGTGAGAGCAATGTCGTGCTCTCTTCATAAAAATTCAAGGAAAATTATTTCCCCAAATGCTTTCACAATGGTTTGAACTTGGGACCTCCCCTTGGAGGCTCCATTGCGCTGCTCACAAGGAGAGCAGAGCACTACTCCTTGGTGCCACACACATGAGGCGCACAACACAACACAGGCCAGGAAGCTTGGAGCGCACAAGACATAGCACAAGCTCAATGCTCCGCTCTCCACAAGAGCAGAGCACTCTACTGGGAGTTTCACCATGGGCCAAAATTCAATCAAAATTCCATTTAAATTCACTTCGCCTTCAAACCCAAATCAAGCAAAGACCAATCAACATGAATCAAAGGCATAAAAAATAATTAGCTTAGGAATTTATTTTTAATTGTAATTTGTTTAGAATTTCATTTTTTTATCATTTTTCAGCCTATAAAAAGGTATATGTGTCATTTTCAAAAAAGAAGGTGAGCTTTAATAGAGAGCATTGGAAGGCTAGCTCCACTAGGGAGCATTAGGAGTAGTAGAGAGCTCTCTCTTTAGTTTTTGTTTTCTGAGATTGAATCTTGGGTAGAGAATTGAAGGAATTCTATTTCATTCCCCCTCTGAGATTTCTTTTTTTTTTTTTTACTTGCTGCATAATTCAGTGAATTAAGGATTGAATTTGAGTTTTCATTTGCTGCTTCCATCTTCATTTCCTCTTCAATCTGTTTGCTATTGGATCAAGGAAGGAATTGAGATCTAGATTTGTTTTATAGTCTCTTTGATTCTCTGAGATCTTCACTTGTCTTTTTAGATTTCATAATTGAATTGAGTTTTCTTGCTGATTCACTTTTCTGCTATAATTTCCTTTTCTGCAATTTTTACTTTCTGCTGCATTGCTTCCAATTTACATTTTCTGCACATTTACATTCTACACTTTACCTTTGAGCTTGCTGCAAATCTGAATTTACTTTTCTTGCCTTGGATCTATTGCTTTCTTTAATTTCCAGCACCCCAGCCCCCTTTACATTTGATGCAATTTACATTTCTTGTCATTTAAGATTTTGTCGATTTACTTTTCTTGCAATTTAAGTTTCAGCTATTTTACTTTCTTGCACTTTAAGTTTCTGCAATTTTACTTTCTGCACTTTATTTTTCCTTGCTATTTACTTTCTGTTGGCTACATTTCACATATTTCACTTCAATGTTAGCTTGACTAAACTAATCACCCACTAAAGTTGCTTGATCCATCAATCCCTGTGTGATCGACCTCAATCTTGTGAGTTATTACTACTTGATGCGACCCAATACACTTGCCGGTTAGATCTATGTGTTTGGAAATTCATTTTTCCACAAAAACACCCATCAAAGGTATTACTTAGACGACCCAGGGCACTTGCTGGTTAGTTGTGCGAAGTTGTGACGAAGTGTGATTCACGTTTAAGAGCACCAAGTCTACTGGTGCCATTGTGATAATCATAATTTCATGCACCAGAAGGTAAATTGGCTAAATCTTAAAGTGCAGAAGAAATAAATTGTAGAAACTTAAAGTGTAAGAAAGTAAACAAGCTGAAACTCAAACTGCAAGAAAGGTAAATGATTGAAACTTAAAATGTATGAAACTTAAATTACTGAATCTAAATTGATGGAAAATGTAAATTGCTTGAAGAATAAAGGGATTTAGGTATTGGGATTCAGAATTGAACTAGAAAATGTAAATTGAAGTAAATCAGAGAAGTATAAGATGAAGAGATTCAGATCAGGATCCCAATAGGAAAATAGAAATGTAAAATTGCAGAGAAATCAAAATAGCAAGAAAGCTTAGCTTAATTATGAAATCCTAAAAAGAAATTAACAAGTGCAGAAGAGGAACAAGAACAGAAAGCAAATCTAGATCTCAATTACTCTATTGACCAAACAGTAAAGAAGAAATTACGGAAGAATTAAAATGAAAACAGAAAAGAAAGTGAAGATGCAATTTATAATTCTTAGAACTATAAAGAAGAAAAGTAAAAGTGATTCTCATATGAAGAATTTCAGTGGAGTTCTTCAATCTCAGTTCCCAAAACCCAAAACAGAAAATAGAAGTTGCAGCTGAAAGAAAAATGAACAAAGAAAGCACACTTAGATCCGATCCCAATTCCCCAATTCAAAAATTAAAAGAGAGAACTAAAAATTTAAAAGTAAGCTATGTCAAGGTAAGTCCGGTTGAACTCAAATGTGATCCTATTTATACACTTTCTATTTTCAATCTTCAAAACTTGGAGTGGGCTTTTTAATTTGGCCTTGAATGAAAATGGGTTGGAGGTGCACGGTCCAATGGAGTGTTCAGTTGGGAAAGTGAACGCCCTGTTCACTAGCATTGCGTGCTCCCTCATGCGGGCCTTCCTCACTTGGCGCTCTCTTTGTTAGCGCTGTGCTCAAATTTTGAGCGCTCTCCTTTGGTGTGTGTGTTTTTCTTCATGGGCACTCTCTTATTGAGTGCTTTGTTGATTCCTTGATCGCTGCCTAGTGCTCCCTTGGTTGAGCACTTCTCCTAGCGCTCCCTTGGTTGAGTGCTACGTTTAAACTTTGAACGCCCTAACTGCGTGGGATGGCCCGAGCTTGCCTCCCAAGCTGAAAAACATGAAAAAGTTCACAAAGTGAATGCCACGTTCACTTCCAAAGTAAACGCTAGCCCAAAAGCATTGCTGAGTGTGGCATTCTCTTTGTGAACGTAACGCTTCCCTGATTGCTTCCCTTTCTTTCTCATTTCTTCACCTATAAGCATCCAAACAACCAATCAAAGTCTCACCAAAATCACAAGATCTTTGCATCGTTTATAAAATCAATTAATTGTATCATAAACCTTATGATTTTGTGTAAAATCAATGATGTTTGATTGATTTAAAATAATCATGAATATCCACTCTAATCACTTACTTATTGTGCAAGAAAGTGCATAAAACCTAATGAAACTAATGAAAAATGCTTGTAAAACTAGCATAAGATGACTTATCATCAACTACCCATTCTTCAGTTTTTCACATACTCGTGCATTTTCATTTCTCTTCACAACACATGTGCATTGATTTTTATTGAGCTTCATTTTGGGGCATTTTGTCCCCCTTTCTATTGCTTTTCTTTTTCTTTCTATATTTTTTCTTTTTGTGTGTATATATATATATATATATATTTTTCTTTTTATTTCCTCATTTTTTTCTGTTTGCAATAAAGGATATACAAAAGTATCAATGCATATGGTTTTACATTTAATTAACACATGAGTATGTACCCAATTCCCAATACTTTCAACAAAAATACAACGCACACCTTTTCCCAACCAATGTCCCAAGTTTTCCCACACTTGAATGATACACACAATCACTAGCCTAAGCTAATCAAAGATCCAAATAAAGGACACTTATTATTTTTCGCTTCAAGGCTTGTAATATGCTAAATTACGAACAAGTGGGTTAATCGTAGGCTCAAAGTTGGCTAACAATGGAAGATGAAAGGTAGGCTATTTGGGTAAGTGAGCTAAATAAATCAATGGCCTCAATCATTTAAATGCATGTACAAACAGAATAATGGACATAAAGAATCAAACAAACCAAAGATTACAATCATAGAGAGAAAACAATGCACACAAGAAGGAAAATAAGGGGTTATAAGATGTAACCACATCATTAGGCTCAAAACTCACAAGCTTGTGTTCTTAGCTCAAAACATGTTCTACAATATATATAATTCAAGCAATTACTATGAAAAGTTTTCACTCAAATCAAATGGGATGCTGATGCCCTATAGATAGAAATCTTGCAAAATTTTATTATTTTGACTAAGCTTATTATACATATATGCAAAATAGAATCCTAAAGGACCAAAAAATGAGATGCAAAAGTATTAGGATTAGAAATTTGTCACTCGAAAATGCCGACTAGTCGGACAACCTCCCCACGCTTAAAAGTTTGCACCGTCCTCGGTGCATTCAAAGATGAGCAAGGGGGTCCGGCGACTCTCCGGGTTGCCACTTTCAATTGGTGGATCAACCGGTTGCTGCATGTTCTTTCTCCCGCTTCCATTTTTGCTTATAATGACTTATCCTAAAATTAGAAGGCAGGATAGTGAGAAAAGTAAATGCAAAAGCAAGGATGCATACATTGTTGGAAAGAGGTAATAATCACTAGAGTTGAGTGAGTAAATTAGTGTCACATTCATGAAAGTGAGTGTGCATTCTAGGTTGCACACAGTTTAGAACACACACACACATCAACATAAAAAAGGTATGCCACAATTACACAAAAAAAAAGAACATGCCTGTCACTCATTCTAGTGTGCTTGAGATGCTCTAAACTTGTGAGTAAAACCAACCAAACAAGCAATAAAGAAGCATGAAAGCATTCAAGCCAAAAACATATGGATACAAATGATCATGAAACACAATGGATTAAGACAAATGCTCAGCATCCCTCAAGAAATTGCCTAATTACATAAAAGGATTCAACTCGCATGATGGCCAAATCATGAAATTCAAAAAAAAATTAACAAGCTCTAAAGGCAATGTCATTCACTTGGTATTCACAAACGTTAAGCATAAAAAATTCAAAACCAAGTAATAACTTCTAACCTCAACAAAGAATCCAACAATGAAAATTAACAACAATGATATTAGACTAACATCTCATCAGTAATCAGCAGCAACAGTAGGCAAGATTAATAATCCATCACTCACCAAAGAAAAAGAGAAAACGAAATGAGAATTAAACTAACTAAACATCTAAGTAACTAACGAAAAGAAATGGGTAGAAATGGTGTTTGGTAGTGTTGGATGAGGGATAGGAGAAGGAAAGAAATGGAAAGAAGACAGGAAAAGAAGATGATGAAAGAAGGCTATCCATGCCTACGCGTGCATGAGGTGAAATGGGAGCGACGCATACGCGTGGGTCACGCATACGGGTGCATGGCAGCTTAGAGAGCGGCGACGCATACGCGTGAGGCATGCGCATGCCTGGCTTGACTTGTGCCTCAAGCACAAGTCTGGCACACTTCAGGTACAACTCTCAGGTAAAGGTATAGAGGGGTGAAACTTCTGGATCCACGCGTACGCGTGGCAGACGCGTGCGCGTGGATTGGCAAAAATGCTTGCGGCGCACGTACGCATGGGGCACGCATATGCGTGGGTTGGTGCTCTATTTTTCAAAAATTTTCCATGTTCTAGCACCAAACCAAGCGTTCCAAAGCTCCAAACAGCTATCAAAACACCATAAAACCTTATTTAACATACCAAACTACCAATTAGACTCAACTAACTAAACAAAACATGAAATTAACTAATTTTACCAATATGTACAAAAAGAAAATGAAAGGATTTTACCATGGTGGGGTGTCTCCCACCTAGCAGTTTTGTTTATTGTCCTTAAGTTGGACTTATGGGGAGCTCCTCATCAAGGTGGCTTGCGCTTAAATTCATCTTGGAACATCCACCAATGCTTGAGTCTCCAATAAGCTCCATTCTTCAAAATTAATAGCTCCAAGCTTTCATGGAGTTTCACGCAAGCTAAGGGCTCCCAAAGTTGATCCTCATGTATGACGGGATCCCATATCTTATTTCTACATCCGTCTTCAAGTTGATTCTCATTAGACCATCCGGGTGGCAAGCAAGATGAATTCTCGATGAAGTGACCAAACATCCTTCTAGACCCACTTAATTGAGCACTAGTCCAACCCTTGTATTTAACCTTTGAAGTATCAACCAAAATGAGCCTTGATTTGCAACGCTAACCATGAAACATCCTTCTCTTACGCTTCGTCCCACAAAGTTCTCTAAGTTGACCATCTGTTTTAAGCAAGCCATATTTGAGTGGGATAATAAAGCTAATAGAGGTGAGTTTCACCCACTCAAATGTAGGATTAGATGACAACCTAGGAAAAGAAGCTTCTAAGGATATTGACAAAGCGTATTTCATCCTCCTTTTTCTAAGGACATCCACCTCCTCACAAGATTTCTCAATTTCAACCCTTCGTTCATCAATTTTATCTTCTTCACTAAGAAGATTTTATGCTTGATCTTCAATTCCAAGGGAACTCAATTCTTGCTCTATCCCGTCTAAGTCTTCATATGGAATATGCCTTGGGGGTTGTGCACTTTCCTCCTCAACATCAACTTCAATCTTGTTGGAGGGATCTTCCTCATCTCTAGGTTCCCATGGAGACTCTGCATCTCCTAAATCTTTAACCACTTCTTCCTTGTAATCATCAATCATAGGTTCCTCAAATTGTTCCAACACAAAGCAACAATCCTTGTTTTCTACTGGAGTTTCCAATCTCTCCTTCATGCTATGCTCTTCAACCGATTCTCCATATGTGGCCATGGGAGTTCGTTGAGTGCTCAAGTATTGGGAGGCAAATTGATTTACCTAATGCCTCCTTTTGCATTTCTCTTTGTCCTTGAAGTAGCAGAGTGATAGAATTATCAATTGGGGCTTGGGGTGGGTAGGAGGGTTCATTATTTTGGAGAAAGGGTTCATGATAGGAAGGTGGTTCTTCTTGGTAGGGTTATGGTGATTCAACACTCTTAACAATTTCCACTTGTTGCACAACACACTCCACGGTTGCTCCTCCACAATCATTCTTGAACATGTTTTGCCTGGGACATGAATCCCCTGAGTCTATCTTTTGATGGATGGTTGCTTGAAGCCGGTACATTATTTTCTTGAGGCGATCAATTTCATAAGTAGGATTATATTGCTCTTGGATCGATGGACATGAATATTCTTCCATGGAAAATTGTGGTTGAGAGTAAATTTCGTCAATTTGCATACATTGGAGGTGGTTCATCTTGGTAATAGTATGGAGGAGGCGGTTCTTAGAATTATTGAGGTTGGAATGGTGGTGGTTCTATATGTGGTTCATATGGCTCATATGGTAGTTGGCATGGTGGGTAAGGATTAGGGTCAGATGAAGGGGTTTGGTAAAAAGAAGCTTGTGAGTATGGTTGAGGATTATGTTAAGGGTAAGGTTCATAGGCATATGGTGGTGGTTCTTGATAGTCACAAAGAGATTCACCAAAGCCACTTGCTCCGGAAAAGGATGCGGGTAAGAAGCAAGGGCTGTGTTTTGTTGCCACTTGCTCCGGGCCAAAAATGTAACACTGCGTAGGTAAGAGGCAGGGTGAAGTTGTCCCAGCGGGTAAGATGCAAGGGTTGTGGCGTTGTCCCACTTGCTCCGTGTTCAGTGTTCTGTCCAATGGTTAGCTACCAGGATATGTCGGGTTGGCTTTGCAACCGACAGATGAGACTCATTAGCCACTAGGACAAGCATGCATCATATGCATTATATGTGATTTGTTTGGAATGTCTAATTAATTGCATCCTTATTTGCTACTTGTCTAACTATCTTATCTGCTTCCCACCTGTGCATTTCTTTGCTTGATATAATTGTGTTTGCATACGGAATTACTGGAGGCGGTTGGGAGGTTCGAAGTATTTGGAAAGGGGAATTTAGATAGACTGAAGAACATTAGTTAGTCGCCTATTTTCACTTTCTCATGGTTTAGTACAGTTGTATACTTTGATTATGAACTGGACGTTCTAGGATTGCCTTCGGCTTTCTCAGGACATTACATGTTAGATATTTGGGCACTGTTACCATGCTGAGAACCTCAGGTTCTCACCCATGCGGATTTTGTGGTTTTCAGACGCAGGGCGCGAGGCTCCTCGTTGAGGCATGCTGAAGACTTCCGTTTGGCGAAGATCCTTAGCTTTCGGGATTTTATTTTGATTATTATATACTGTTTAGCTACTATATTCTCCACTGTATATATATATATGTCTTGTATTATCTCCTCTTAGAGGTTATTTTGGAGAAACAAGGATTTGTATATTGTCTTTTAGGGTGTCTTTTGGGAATTCCTTTATATATATATATATATATATATATTTATGTACACCTTATATGCTCGGACATGTTATCTTTGCAAATCGAGTCCTGAGCCTTGATATATGTATTGTTGGCACTCTTCTGTATATCTTCTCATGTCAGCTTGACTTATGTCTGCTTCATTTACGTTATCGATCGGAGTGTTGCGCTTTTCGATTTGCGGTTTGAATTTACCCGTTTTTCTTCAAAGGCTCCTAGTTATAAACATTTTTGCAATACTATACGTACTATATTTTATTTTAGAGGTCGTAATACCTTGCCACCTCTGCTTTATGACTTAAGCATAAGGCTCTGTGTGGTAGGTTGTTACATTATGGTATTAGAGCAGTTCATTCCTGTAGAGCCTGAGGGACGGACTGACTATGCTTCTTAGCATACTCTGGGTCATGCCTATGTGCTATTTAGGATATTTGCCTGATATATAGCATAAAGTTCATGAGCATGCATTTGGAACTTTGAAGCACTAGACTTGCGATATTGAGACCAATCACCTTGATATCACCTGTTTGGTGTTAACAGGAACCAAATGGTGACTCGTGGACACGATCACGATCGAGGGAGAGATAGGGCTAGTACTACAGAACCTGAGAATAATCCCACAAACTTTATGACGGCCCTAGTGAACATGGCTGCTACTATGCAGGGTACGACTGCGGCATTGGGGAATCAGGCCGGTAATGGGAATAGCGATGATGGAGAGAAGGGGCCAATGACCTTAGCAATCTTCCTGAAGGTAAACCCGCATCTTTAGAGAAATGACGGACCCCACAGAGACAGATAACTGGTTTCAAGCGATGGAACAGGCTTTACACGCACAATAAGTCCCTGAAAATCAACGTGTTGAAATTGCAACTTATTAGTTAACAGGTGAAGCCCAGCATTGGTGGTAGGGTACGCGACGCCTGCTACTGCAAGACAGCATTGCAATACCCTGGAATGCCTTTTAGTTAGAATTCTACAAAAAGGACTTCCCCAATTCGGTCAGGACAGCTAAGGAGCTTAAATTGTTGCAATTGATGCAGGGTCAAATGTCTATAGTCGAAAACACAAATAAGTTTGAGGAATTATGTCAATTTTCCAAGATTTTTCAGGGTTCTTCGGGAGACTTTGAGGAATGGAAGTGCATCAAATATGAATGGGGACTCCAGAGTGACATATTGAGTTCAGTAGGCCCGATGGAGATCAGAGTTTTCTCAGACTTGGTAAACAAGAGTAGGGTTGCGGAAATGCGAAGAATCCAAGAGAAAAGGAAAACAGTTAGCGGCTGCTTCAGATGATTAAAGTTGTCAGAAATGCGGAAGCTATCACCCGAATAGGCCGTGTCGTTTTGGTTTGGGCTTATGCTATAAGTGCAGTTGTTTTGGACATATGTCCTGGAACTGTCCACAAGGGAGAGCTTAGGGTACCGATCGGTCACCACGAGGTTGAGGTAATCGCGAAAACGCTGATGTAATTACAATTATATATACAATGTTGTGACATTGCGTTTATTTATACTTGAGATAGAAGTGACAAATTTGGATTTAAGGTAATTAACTTGGAACCAACGTAAGATTGCTACGTAAGGTTGTGATGAGCAGATAATTTATACGCTTTTTGGCATTGTTTTTAGGTAGTTTTTAGTATGTTTCAGTTACTTTTATTATATTTTTATTAGTTTTTATGCAAAAATCATATTTCTGGACTTGATTATGAGTTTGTGTGTTTTTCTGTAATTTCAGGTATTTTCTGGCTAAAATTGTAGGACCTGAGCAAAAATCTGATTCAGAGGCTTAGAAAGGACTGCAGATGCTGTTGGACTTTGACCCTTGGTGGACGAAATTGTGATCACTTGTTCTTTCTACTTGTAGGATGTTTACTCTGAGGGCATTGTTTATTTTCACAACTCCGTTCAACTAACCAGCAAGTGTACTGGGTCGTCCAAGTAATAAACCTTACGTGAGTAAGGGTCGAATCCACAGAGATTGTTGGTATGAAGCAAGCTATGGTCATCTTGCAAATCTCAGTTAGGCAGATTAAAATAGTTTATGGGTTTTTGAAAAACAGAAATAATGAAAGGGACAAAAGATACTTATGCAGGTTCATTGGTAGGAATTTCAGATAAGCATGTGGAGATGCTGTAGAGCCCAAGGACGCCTGCTCTCCTACTGCTTCTACTCAATCCTTCTTACTCCTTTCCATGGCAAGCTTTGTATAGGGGTTCACCATCAACTGTGGCTACTTTCTTCCTCTCGGGGAAATACCCTGTGAGGCTGTCACTCGCACAGCTAACCAGTCTGGAGGCATCACCCATGGCTGATGGCTACATCCCATCCTCGCAGTGAAAACTAATGCTCACGCACTCTGTCACAGTACGGCTAATCACCGGTTGGTTCCCGCTCCTACTGGAATAGAATCCCTCTTTTGCGTCTGTCACTAACGCCCAGCAGGTTAAAGTTTGAAGCACGTCACAGTCATTCATTACCGGAATCCTACTCGGAATACCACAGACAAGGTTAGACTTTCCGGATTCCCAGGATCCTACTCGGAATACCACAGACAAGGTGAGACTTTCCGGATCCTTATAAATGCCGCCATCTATCTAGCTTATACCACGAAGATTCTGTTGGGGAATCTAAGAGATACGCATTCAAGCTCTGTTGCATGTAGAACGGAAGTGGTTGTCAATCACTCACATTCATAAGTGAGAATAATAATGAGGGTAATCTAACTCATCACATTCACCATGTTCTTGGGTACGAATGAATATCTTGGAATAAGAATAAGAGAGATTTGAATAAAAGATAATAGAACTTCATTAATACTTGAGGTACAGCAGAGCTCCACACCCTTAATCTATGGTATGCAGAAACTCCACCGTTGAAAATACATAAGCAAAGAGTTCAGGCATGGCCGAATGGCCAGCCCTCTCCTAACGTGATCACAGGATTCAAATTACAATCCCCGGATGTCTAATACAATAGATAAATGTCCTATATATATACTAGATTAGCTACTAGGGTTTACATGAGTAAGTAATTGATGCATAAATCCACTTCCGGGGCCCACTTGGTGTATGCTTGGGCTGAGCTTGATCAATCCACGAGTAGAGGCATTTCTTGGCGTCAAACTCCAGGTTATGACGTGTTTTGGGCGTTTAACTCCGGATAATGACGTTTTTCTGGCGTTTAACTCCAGACAGCAGTATGTACTTGGCGTTCAACGCCAAGTTACGTCGTCATTCTTCGAATAAAGTATGGACTATTATATATTGCTGGAAAGCCCTGGATGTCTACTTTCCAACGCCGTTGAGAGCGCGCCAATTGGACTTCTGTAGCTCCAGAAAATCTATTTCGAGTGCAGGGAGGTCAGATTCCAACAGCATCAGCAGTCCTTTTGTCAGCCTTCTTCAGAGTTTTGCTCAAATCCCTCAATTTCAGTCAGAATTTACCTGAAATCACAGAAAAATACACAAACTCATAGTAAAGTCCAGAAATGTGAATTTAACATAAAAACTAGTGAAAACATCCCTAAAAGTAGCTTAAACTTACTAAAAACTATATAAAAACAATGCCAAAAAGCGTATAAATTATCCGCTCATCACAACACCAAACTTAAATTGTTGCTTGTCCCCAAGCAACTGAAAATCAAATAGGATAAAAAGAAGAGAATATACTATAAAGTCCAAAATATCAATGAATATTAATTTAATTAGATGAGCGGGACTTGTAGCTTTTTGCTTCTGAACAGTTTTGGCATCTCACTTTTTCCTTTGAAGTTCAGAGTGATTGGCGTCTCTGGGAACTCAGAATTTCAGATAGTGTTATTGACTTTTCTAGTTAGGCATGTTGATTCTTGAACACAGCTACTTATGAGTCTTGGCTGTGGCCCTAAGCACTTTGTCTTCCAGTATTACCACCGGATACACAAATGCCACAGACACATAACTGGGTGAACCTTTTCAGATTGTGACTCAGCTTTGCTAGAGTCCCCAGTTAGTGGTGTCCAGAGCTCTTAAGCACACTCTTTTGGATCACGACTTTAACCACTCAGTCTCAAGCTTTTCACTTGGACCTTCATGACACAAGCACATGGTTAGGGACAGCTTGATTTAGCCGCTTAGGCCTGGATTTTATTTCCTTGGGCCCTCCTATCCATTGATGCTCAAAGCCTTGGATCCTTTTTACCCTTGCCTTTTGGTTTTAAGGGCTATTGGCTTTTTCTGCTTGCTTTTTCTTTCTATTTTTTTTTTCGCCATTTTTTTTTCACAAGCTTTTGCTTTTCACTGCTTTTTCTTGCTTCAAGAATCAATTTCATGATGTTTTTCGGATCATCAATAACATTTCTCTTTGTTCATCATTCTTTCAAGAGCCAACAATTTTAACACTCATAAACAACAATATCAAAAGACATATGCACTGTTCAAGCATTCATTCAGAAAACAAAAATTATTGCCACCACATCAATATAATTAAATTAAATTCAATAATAATTTCGAAAATTATGTACTTCTTGTTCTTTTGAATTAAAACATTTTTCATTTAAGAGAGGTGAAGGACTAATGGAATTATTCATAATCTTTAAGGCATGGTTACATACTAATGATCATGAAGTAAAGACACAAAACATAGATAAACACAATATTAAAAACGAAAAACAGAAAGAAAATAAAGAACAAGGAATGAATCCACCTGAGTGAGGGTGGCGCCTTCTTGAAGGTCCAATGGTGCTTTTTGAGCTTCTTTATGTCTTTTCCTTGCTTCTGTTGCATGATCCCTAGTGATTTTGGTGTTTTTAACATTATTTGCTCCCAATAGTTGTGTGGAGGACAACTTATCCCCTGAGGTATCTCAGGGATCTCTTGATTTGCAGCCACATGTTATACCACTGAGCTATGACGGCTTATATTTTCCATCTCCCAAGACTCAGAGGTGGAAGCTTTTGTCTTCCCTTTGAGGTTTTTCTGGCCTTGGGTGCCATTAATGGTAATGGAAAAGCAAAAAAGCTATGCTTTTACCACACCAAACTTAAAATATTGCTCGCCCTCGAGCAAGAAAAGAAAGAAGAGAAGAAGAAGAAGATAATGGAGGTGAGTGAGGGGAGATGGATTCGGCTATATGGGTGGGATTGGGTGGGGAAGAGAAGTTAAATTGTAAAGGTAGGTGGGGTGTATGGGGTAGAATGGGTAGCAGCAGGTGGTGAATGAAAAACAGAAGGGATGATCATGAATGGAAAGAGAGAGGGCGAGGTAGGTGGGGATCCTGTGAGGTCCACAGATCCTGAGGTGAAAAGAAATACCATTCCTTCACCATATAGGCATGTAAATTGCCTCCATGCATCATTCTGGCGTTCAAACGCCCATTGGTGCATGTTCTGGGCGTTCAACGCCCATGTGATGCATGTTTCTGGCGTTGAACGCCAGTTTCATGCTTGTTCCTGGCGTTCAGCGCCAGTTTGTCCTCTCTGTGCACCATCCTGGCGTTTAACGCCAGGTTGTTGCTTGTTTTGGGCGTTCAGCGCCAGAATGGTGCTCTGTTCTGGCGTTAAACGCCGGCCAGATGCACCTTCTGGGCGTTGAACGCCAGCCCGTGCGTCCTCCAGGGTGAAAAATTTTTTTCTTCTGTTTTTGACTCTGTTTTTAATTTTTTTGATTTTTTCGTGACTCCTCATGATCATGTACCTAATTAAACACAAAAATAACAAAGAAATAAAATAAAATAAAATTAGATAAATAAAATTGGGTTGCCTCCCAACAAGCGCTTCCTTAATGTCAATAGCTTGACAGTGGCTCTCATGGAGCCACAAGGTGATCAGGTCAATGTTGTATAGTTGTCCACACCAAACTTAGAGTTTGGATATGGGATCTTAACACCAAACTTAGAGTTTGGTTGTGGCCTCACAACACCAAACTTAGAATTTGACTGTGTGGGCTCTTCTTGACTCGGAACTGTGAGAAGCTCTTCATGCTTACTCTCTTCTGTCACAGAGGGATGGCCATGTGCCTTAAACACAAGGTAGTACCCATTCAATTGAAGGACTAACTCTCCTCTGTGAACATCTATCACAGCTTCTGCTGTGGCTAGGAAAGGTCTTCCTAGGATGATGCATTCATCATCTTCCTTCCTAGTATCTAGGATTATGAAATCAGCAGGGATGTAAAAGCCTTCAACCTTTACTAGAACGTCCTCCACTATTCCATAAGCTTGTCTTACTGACTTGTCTGCCAACTGTAATGAGAACAAGGCAGGTTGTACCTCAATGATTCCCAGCTTCTCCATTACAGAGAGTGGCATCAGATTTATCCCTGACCCAAGATCACATAGAGCTTTTTCAAAGCTCATGGTGCCAATGGTGCAAGGTATTAAGAACTTGCCAGGATCTTGTTTCTTTTGAGGTAGAGTTTCCTGAATCCAAGTATCTAAATCACTAATGAGCAAGGGAGGTTCACTTTCCCAAGTCTCATTACCAAATAGCTTGGCATTCAGTTTCATGATAGCTCCTAGATATTGAGCAACTTGCTCTTTAGTCACATCTTCATCCTCTTCAGAGGATGAGTATTCTTCAGAGCTCATGAATGGCAGAAGGAGATTTAGTGGAATCTCTATGGTCTCTAATTGAGCCTCAGATTCCTTTGGATCCTTAATAGGATACTCCTTCTTGCTTGAAGGACGTCCCAGGAGGTCTTCCTCACTAGGATTTTCATCCTCCTCCTCCTCTAAGCATTCGGCCACTTTGATTAAATCAATGGCCTTGCACTCTCCTTTTGGGTTTTCTTCTGTATTGCTTGGGAGAGTATTGGGAGGAGTTTCAATAACTTTCTTACTCAGCTGGCCCACTTGTGCTTCCAGATTTCTAATGGAAGATCTGGTTTCATTCATGAAACTGAAAGTGGCTTTTGACAGATCAGAGACTATATTAGCTAAATTGGAATTATTTTGTTCAGAGTTCTCTGTCTGTTGCTGAGAAGATGATGGATATGGCTTGCTATTGCCTAGCCTATTGCGTCCACCATTGTTAAAGCCTTGTTGAGGCTTTTGTTGATCCTTCCAGGAGAAATTTGGATGATTTCTCCATGATGGGTTATAGGTGTTTCCATAAGGTTCACCCAGATAATTAACCTCTGCCATGGCAGGGTTTTCAGGATCATAAGCTTCTTCAGAAGCAGCCTCTCTAGTACTGTTTGATGCATTTTGCAATCCATTCAGATTTTGAGAGATTATGTTGACCTGTTGGGTCAACATTTTGTTTTGAGCCAATATGGCATTCAGAGCATCAATTTCAAGAACTCCTTTCTTCTGAGGGACCCCATTATTCACAGAATTCCTCTCAGAGGTATACATGAACTGGTTGTTAGCAACCATGTCAATGAGTTCTTGAGCCTCTTCAGGCGTTTTCTTCAGGTGAATAGATCCACCTGCAGAGTGGTCCAGTGACATTTTTGAAAATTCAGAGAGACCATAATAGAATATATCTAATAGGGTCCATTCTGAAAACATGTCAGATGGACATCTCTTGGTCAGCTGCTTGTATCTTTCCCAAGCTTCATAGAGTGATTCACCATCTTTTTGTTTGAAGGTTTGAACATCCACTCTCAGCTTGCTCAGCTTTTGAGGAGGAAAGAATTTATCCAAGAAGGCAGTGACCAGCTTGTCCCAGGAGTCCAGGCTATCCTTAGGTTGTGAATCCAACCATATTCTAGTTCTGTCTCTTACAGCAAAAGGGAAAAGCATGAGTCTGTAGACTTCAGGATTGACTCCATTCGTCTTTACAGTATCACAGACTTGCAAGAACTCAGTTAAAAACTGATAGGGATCTTCAGATGGAAGCCCATAAAACTTGCAGTTTTGTTGCATTAATGCAACTAGTTGAGGCTTAAGCTCAAAGGTATTGGCTCCAATGGCAGGAATGGAGATGCTTCTTCCATCAAACTTGGATGTTGGCTTTGTGAAGTCACCAAGCATTCTCCTTGCATTATTATTATTATTTTCGGCCATCTCCTTCTCTTGTTCGAAAATTCCTGAAAGGTTGTTTCTGGATTGTTGTAATTTAGCTTCTCTTAATTTTCTCTTCAGAGTCCTTTCAGGTTCTGGATCAGCTTCAACAAGAGTGCCTTTATCCTTGTTCCTGCTCATAAGAAAGAGAAGAAAACAAGAAAAGAAAGAGGAATCCTCTATGTCACAGTATAGAGATTCCTTTATGTTAGTAGAAAAAGAAAGGGGTAGAAGGATGAAGAAGGATTCGGATTCTTAGATGAAGAGAGGTGAAGAGAAGTGTTAGTAATTAAATAATTACATAGAATAAGAAAAGAGAAAGAAGATTTCGAAAATAATTTTTGAAAAAGAAGTTAGTAATTTCGAAAAAAAATAAAATAAGTTTAAAATTAACATGTAAAACAATTAAAAAGAATTTTTGAAAGAGAGAGGGAGAATTTTCGAAAATTAGAGAGAGATAGGTAGTTAGTTGATTTTGAAAAAGGTAAGAGACAAACAAAAAAGTTAGTTAGTTGATTGAAAAAGATTTGAAATCACATTTTGAAAAAGATAAGAAGATAAGAAAAAGATAAGATATTTTGAAATCAAATTTTGAAAAAGATAAATTTTTTGAAAAAGATAAGATAAAAGATAAAATAAAAGTTTTAAGAAAAAGATATTTTGAAAAAGATTTAATTTTTAAAATTACTTAACTAACAAGAAACTACAAGATAAGATTCTAGAACTCAAAGATTGAACCTTTCTTAACAAGAAAGTAACAAACTTCAAATTTTTGAACCAATCACATTACTTGTTAGTTAATTTTCGAAAATTAGATATAAAGATAAGAAAAATATTTTTGAAAATATTTTGAAAAATAATTTTGAAATTTTCGAAAATGATAAAAAATATGAAAAAGATATGATTTTTGAAAAAGATTTTGAAAAGATAAGATTTTTAAAATTGAAATTTTGACTTGACTTGTAAGAAACAACTAATTTTAAAAATTTTTGACCAAGTCAACCCAAAATTTCGAAAATTTGGAGGAAAATAAGGAAAAGATATTTTTTTGATTTTTGAATTTTTAATTTATGAGAGAGAAAAACAACAAAAATACTCAATGCATGAAATTTTTAGATCAAAACAATGAATGTATGCAAGAATGCTATGAATGTCAAGATGAACACCAAGAACACTTTGAAGATCATGATGAACATCAAGAACATAATTTTGAAAAATTTTTGATGCAAAGAAAACATGCAAGACACCAAACTTAGAAATTTTTAATGCATGGAAAATATGAATGCAAAAATGCACATGAAAAACAACAAAAGACACCAAACAAGAAATCATCAGGATCAAACAAGAAGACTTGTCAAGAACAACTTGAAGATCATGAAGAACACCATGAATGCATGAATTTTCGAAAAATGCAAGAAAAAATTTTAAAAGCATGCAATTGACACCAAACTATAAAAATTAACACAAGACTCAAACAAGAAACATAAAATATTTTTGATTTTTATGATTTTCTGAATTTTTTTGAATTTTTATTAATTTTTCGAAAATAAAGTTTGGAAAAACGAAAAATAAAAGAAAAATTTTGAAAAAGATTTTTGAAAAGAAAATTACCTAATCTGAGCAACAAGATGAACCGTCAGTTGTCCATACTCGAACAATCCCCGGCAACGGCGCCAAAAACTTGGTGGACGAAATTGTGATCACTTGTTCTTTCTACTTGTAGGATGTTTACTCTGAGGGCATTGTTTATTTTCACAACTCCGTTCAACTAACCAGCAAGTGTACTGGGTCGTCCAAGTAATAAACCTTACGTGAGTAAGGGTCGAATCCACAGAGATTGTTGGTATGAAGCAAGCTATGGTCATCTTGCAAATCTCAGTTAGGCAGATTAAAATAGTTTATGGGTTTTTGAAAAACAGAAATAATGAAAGGGATAAAGATACTTATGCAGGTTCATTGGTAGGAATTTCAGATAAGCATGTGGAGATGCTGTAGAGCCCAAGGACGCCTGCTCTCCTACTGCTTCTACTCAATCCTTCTTACTCATTTCCATGGCAAGCTTTGTATAGGGGTTCACCATCAACTGTGGCTACTTTCTTCCTCTCGGGGAAATACCCTGTGCGGCTGTCACTCGCACAGCTAACCAGTCTGGAGGCATCACCCATGGCTGATGGCTACATCCCATCCTCGCAGTGAAAACTAATGCTCACGCACTCTGTCACAGTACGGCTAATCACCGGTTGGTTCCCGCTCCTACTGGAATAGAATCCCTCTTTTGCGTCTGTCACTAACGCCCAGCAGGTTAAAGTTTGAAGCACGTCACAGTCATTCATTACCGGAATCCTACTCGGAATACCACAGACAAGGTTAGACTTTCCGGATTCCCAGGATCCTACTCGGAATACCACAGACAAGGTGAGACTTTCCGGATCCTTATAAATGCCGCCATCTATCTAGCTTATACCACGAAGATTCTGTTGGGGAATCTAAGAGATACGCATTCAAGCTCTGTTGCATGTAGAACGGAAGTGGTTGTCAATCACTCACATTCATAAGTGAGAATAATAATGAGGGTAATCTGACTCATCACATTCACCATGTTCTTGGGTACGAATGAATATCTTGGAATAAGAATAAGAGAGATTTGAATAAAAGATAATAGAACTTCATTAATACTTGAGGTACAGCAGAGCTCCACACCCTTAATCTATGGTATGCAGAAACTCCACCGTTGAAAATACATAAGCAAAGAGTTCAGGCATGGCCGAATGGCCAGCCCTCTCCTAACGTGATCACAGGATTCAAATTACAATCCCCGGATGTCTAATACAATAGATAAATGTCCTATATATATACTAGATTAGCTACTAGGGTTTACATGAGTAAGTAATTGATGCATAAATCCACTTCCGGGGCCCACTTGGTGTATGCTTGGGCTGAGCTTGATCAATCCACGAGTAGAGGCATTTCTTGGCGTCAAACTCCAGGTTATGACGTGTTTTGGGCGTTCAACTCCGGATAATGACGTTTTTCTGGCGTTTAACTCCAGACAGCAGTATGTACTTGGCGTTCAACGCCAAGTTCCGTCGTCATTCTTCGAATAAAGTATGGACTATTATATATTTCTGGAAAGCCCTGGATGTCTACTTTCCAACGCCGTTGAGAGCGCGCCAATTGGAGTTCTGTAGCTCCAGAAAATCCATTTTGAGTGCAGGGAGGTCAGATTCCAACAGCATCAGCAGTCCTTTTGTCAGCCTTCTTCAGAGTTTTGTTCAAATCCCTCAATTTCAGTCAGAATTTACCTGAAATCACAGAAAAACACACAAACTCATAGTAAAGTCCAGAAATGTGAATTTAACATAAAAACTAGTGAAAACATCCCTAAAAGTAGCTTAAACTTACTAAAAACTATATAAAAACAATGCCAAAAAGCGTATAAATTATCCGCTCATCAACCCTCCTGCAATCAAAGTATATTTTCTAGAGCTAAAGAATCCCAATTGGCGCGCTCTCAATTAGGTTGGAAATTAGACATCTTGGGCTTTCCAGAAATGTGTAATAGTCTATACTTTGCTCGAGATTTGATGGCCCAAACTGACGTTCAAACGCCCACCAGAGACCCTTTTCTGACGTAAAATGCTGGAACTGGCACCAGAGCTGGACTTAAATGCCCAAACTGGCATCCAAGCTGGCGTTTAACTGCAGAAAAAGCCTATGCATGTGTAAAGCTCAATGCTCAGCCCAAGTACACACCAAATGGGCCCTGAAAGTGGATTTCTGCACTATCTGCACTTAGTTACTTATTTTCTGTAATCCTTAGTAACTAGTTTAGTATAAATAGCACTTTTGACTATTGTATTTGATCCTTTTTCTGACTTTTATGCAATTTTTCATATTTGGGGAGGCTGGCCATTCGTCTATGCCTAGACCTTTTTCCCTTATGTATTTTCCAACAGTGGAGTTTCTACACCTCATAGATTAAGGTGCGGAGCTCTACTGTTCTTCATGAAACAATGCAAGTACTATTGTTTCTCTTTCAAATCACGCTTACTTTTTCTCCAAGATATACTCTCGTACTTAATTCAGTTAAGTCAGAATGAAGGGGTGATCCGTGACAATCACCAACTATCTTCGTTACTCGCTTAGCCAAGATCCGCGTGCCTAACAACCACAAGCAGTCTACATGATGTTCAACATAGTCATTGGACAACAGCTGGAGTATAGTCTCTTGGGTCTCTGATCCACGGACCGAGTCTGTGAGGTTAGAACCTTGGTATAGGCTAGAACGAATTGGCAGCATTCCTGAGATCCAGAAAGTCTAAACCTTGTCTGTGGTATTCCGAGTATGATCTGGGACGGGATGACTGTGACGAGCTTCAAACTCACGAATGTTGGGCATAGTGACAGTGTGCAAAAGGATAGAGAGATCCTATTCTGACACAAGTGAGAACCAACAGATGATTAGCAGTGCGGTAAGTGTGCCTGGTATTTTTCATCCGAGATGAGAAATCCGACAGTTTATTAGCTGTACATAAATCGTAGCTGGACCTTTTTCACTGAGAGGACGGATGGTAGCCATTGACAATGGTGATCCACCAACATATAGCATGCCATGGAAGGGAGCATGCATGATTGGATGAAGACAATAGGAAAGCAGAGGTTCAGAAGCAACAAAGCATCTCCAAATGCTTATCTGAAATTCCCACCAATGAATTACAGAAGTTTCTTTATTTTAATTTACGTTTTATTTATCTTTCAATTGTCAAAACTCGTAACCAATTGAATCCACCTGACTAAGATTTACAAGATGACCATAGCTTGCTTCAAGCCGGCAATCTCCGTAGGATCGACCCTTACTCACGTAAGGTTTTATTACTTGGACAACCCAGTGCACTTGCTGGTTAGTTGTATCAGAGATGTGAAAAGTGTGAATCACAATTCCATGCACCCTAAATTCAATGAAGATTAGTTTTTATTAGATGAGCGGGACTAGTAGCTTTTTGCCTCTGAATAGTTTTGGCATCTCTCTATCCATTGGAGTTCAAAATTGTTGGCCTCTTTAGGAACTCAGAAATACAGATAATGTTATTGATTCTCCTAGTTTAGCATGTTGATTCTTGAACACAGCTACTTTATGAGTCTTGGTCGTGACCCTTAGAATTTTGTTTTCCAGTATTACCACCGGATACATAAATGCCACGGACATATAACTGGGTGAACCTTTTCAGATTGTGACTCAGCTTTGCTAGAGTCCCTGATGACAAGTCATCATATGCCTGTTTTTCAAGCTAATTTCACTTGTTTCATTGGTTTTTATGCACTTTCTTGCGTTACAAGTAAGTAATTTGGAGTGGAATCGCATGGTTTCTTTGAATCAATCAACCACCCTTTAATTGACACAAAATCATGAAGTTTAAGCTTGAATTAATTAATTTTTAAATGAATTTTAAACTTTGTGAATTTTGTGATACTTTGATTGGTTGTTTTGATTACTTGTAGGTGAAGAAAAGAAAAAAAATAGGAAAAGCGTAGCCTAAGGAGCATGATCTAAGCAAAGAAAGAAAGCGTGGCACAAGGAAGAGAAGCGTGGCTCAAAGAAGGAAAAGCATGGATGCATTCAAGGAACAAGGGCATAAAGCTCTTGCCAAGAGCTTTATCAAGAGCATATGGAAGAAGGAAGCAAGGCAAGCTCACAAGTAAAGCTCTTGCCAAGATCTTTGCCCAAGAGCTTTTTCGGGCATTCCAAGGGAAAAATCAAGGAGAAAAAGCTCAACAATGCACTCACCAAGGCTTGAACCCATGACCAAGGGGAAGGGCAGCAAGGTTCGAACACGGAGCATTAAGGAAGCAAGGCCTTGTGCACTACTCACTTGCCAAGGAAAATTGCCAGCAACTTCCTTCACCAAGATTCGAACTTGGTACCTCAAGGAAGCAAGACTTTGGGCGCTATTCTTGTGCCAAGAAAATTAGCTCCACAAGTGCTCCACCCAAGAGTTGAACCAGGGACCTCAAGGACAAGTAAAGCTCTTGCCAAGAGCTTTATGCTCTTGCAAAGAGCTTTGTTTTCTTGTCACAAGGGAGGACCGTGTGCACATTTTGGAAAGGGAGGTTACCAAAGCTCTTGGCCAAAGCTCTTGCCAAGAGCCGAGCTTTCCCCTGGGAGGTGCACCATGGGCCAAAATTCACTCAAAAATCCAAATTAATTCATTTCTTCACCAAATTTTAGATCCCACCCAAATTCTTAGATCCAAATTAGGAAGTGTATAAATAGATGTTAGTTAGATGTAGAGAGGACCCTTTTTTTTTAACCTTTTACTTTCGCTTTTCACTTTTTGATTGTAATTGGAGAACTGGATCATTTTGCTTTCTGTTTTGAATTCTGCTTGCACTATTGGAAAACCTCTGCTTGAATTGGAAGGAGAATTGAGTTCTCTTCCTTTGGGCATTCTCGTTTCCTTCTCTGCAAAGCTTGCTTGAGTATTGGGTGTGAAAAATTGAGGAAATTCTGTCTCAATCTCACCTTAAGATCTCTTTGTTTCTTTTTCTGCATAATTCAAGTCTCCTTGCTGATTTTCATCTTTCCTTTTACTTTAAATTGTTTTCTGAATTAGATCAAGGAAGGTAGTGAGATCTAGACTTGGTTTTCTAGTCTTTTGACCCCTGAGATCTGCAATTTCTTTTCTGTTCATCTGCTGAGGCTTCTTCAAGCTAATTTACTTTTCTTTTTTAGATCTATTTCAATTCAAGTCATCTTTTACTCTACTGCTTGTTACAATTTACTTTTCCTTGTTTAAATTCTGCAATCCCAGCTCCCAATTCCCTTTTACATTCAAGCAATTTACATTTCTTGCACTCTAAGCTTCTGCAATTTACATTTCTTGCACTTTAAGTTACTATCATTTACTTTACTTGTTCTTCAATATTCAGCACTTTAATTTCATTAGCCCCTTAATTTACTACAATTTTTCCCTCTCCCTTTACAATTCATGCAATTTAGTTTCTGTCAATCACAAATCACTCAAATCAACTCTTGTTTGCTTAACTAAATCAACCACTAAACTAAAATTTCTCAATCCTTCAATCCCTGTGGGATCGACCTCACTCATGTGAGTAATTACTACTTGATGCGACCCGTATACTTGCTGGTGAGTTGTGTGTTTGGAATTTGTTTTCCGCAAAAACACCATCAGTCCCCAGTTAGAGGTACCCAAAGTTCTTAAGCACACTCTTTTGCTTTGGATCACAACTTTAGCCACTCAGTCTCAAGCTTTTCACTTGGACCTTTATGACACAAGCATATAGTTAGGGACAGCTTGATTTAGCCGCTTAGGCTAGGATTTTATTCCTTTGGGCCCTCCTATTCACTGATGCTCAAAGCCTTGGATCCTTTTTACCCTTGCCTTTTAGTTTAAAGGGTTATTGGCTTTTTCTACTTGCTTTTTCTTTTTCTTTATTTTTTGCCATTTTTTTTGCAAGCCTTGTGTTATTCACTATTTTTTCTTGCTTCAAGAATCAATTTTATGATTTTTTAGATTATAAATAACATTTCTCTTTTTTCATTATTCTTTCAAGAGCCAACAATTTTAACATTCATAAACTTCACCATCAAAAATATGCACTGTTCAAGCATTCATTCAGAAAACAAAAAAGTATTACCACCACATCAAAATAATTAAACTATTTTCGAGATAGAATTCAAAATTCATGTACTTCTTGTTCTTTTGCAAATAGAAACATTTTTCATTTAAGAAAGGTGAAAGATTCATGGAACATTCATAGCTTTAAGACATAGACTCTAAACACTAATGATCATCTAATAAAGACAAAAACACAAACAAACATAAACATAGGAAACGAAAAATAGAAGAACAAATAACAAGAAAATTAAAGAACGGGTCCACCTTAGTGACGGCGGCTACTTCTTCCTCTTGAAGACCCTATGGAGTGCTCTTGGTGCTCCATCCTTAGTTGCTCTATGTTGGAACTCAAATCTCCTAAAGAGGTGTTGAGTTGCTCCCAATAGTTGTATGG
Source organism: Arachis hypogaea (assembly GCF_003086295.3). Lineage (NCBI taxonomy): Eukaryota > Viridiplantae > Streptophyta > Magnoliopsida > Fabales > Fabaceae > Arachis > Arachis hypogaea. The sequence continues at coordinate 36,199,056 of NC_092045.1, read as the reverse complement.
AGGGAAATACATCCCTTGAGGCATCTCAGGAATTTCTTGATGAGGGGTGATGAGCGGATAATTTATACGCTTTTTGGCATTGTTTTTAGTATGTTTTTAGTATGATCTAGTTAGCTTTTAGTATATTTTTATTAGTTTTTAGTTAAAATTCACTTTTCTGGACTTTACTATGAGTTTGTGTGTTTTTCTGTGATTTCAGGTATTTTCTGGCTGAAATTGAGGGTCCTGAGCAAAAATCTGATTCAGAGACTGAAAAGGACTGCAGATGCTGTTGGATTCTGACCTCCCTGCACTCGAAGTGGATTTTCTGGAGCTACAGAAGCCCAATTGGCGCGCTTTCAACGGCGTTGGAAAGTAGACATCCTGGGCTTTCCAGAAATGTATAATAGTCCATACTTTGCCCGAGATTTGATGGCCCAAACCGGCGTGGCAAATCAGCCTCAGAAATTCTAGCGTTTAACGCTGGAACTGGCATAAAACTTGGAGTTAAACGCCCAAACTGGCATGAAAGCTGGCGTTTAACTCCAGAAAGAGTCTCTACACGAAAATGCTTCATTGCTCAGCCCAAGCACACACCAAGTGGGCTCGGAAGTGGATTTTTATGTCATTTACTCATTTCTGTATACCCTAGGTTACTAGTTCACTATTAATAGGATCTTTTGACATTGTATCTGCACCTCATGACACTTTACACGTTTCTTTGTGTAGCTTCCACGGCATGAGTCTCTAAACCCCATGGTTGGGGGTGAGGAGCTCTGCTGTGTCTTGATGGATTAATGCAATTATTACTGTTTCTTATTCAATCATGCTTGCTTCCATTCTAAGATATTACTTGTTCTTAAACCGGATGAATGTGATGATCCGTGACAATCATCATCATTCCCAACTATGAACGTGTGCCTGACAACCACCTCCGTTCTACCTTAGATTAAGTAGATATCACTTGGATTCTTTAATCAGAATCTTCGTTGTATAAGCTAGAACTGATGGCGGCATTCAAGAGAATCCGGAAGGTCTAACCTTGTCTGTGGTATTCTGAGTAGGATTCAATGATTGAATGACTGTGACGAGCTTCAAACTCCTGAAGGTGGGGCGTTAGTGACAGACGCAAAAGAATCACTGGATTCTATTCCGGCCTGATTGAGAACCGACAGATGGATAGCCGTGCCGTGACAGGGTGCGTTGAACATTTCCACTGAGAGGATGGGAGGTAGCCACTGACAACGGTGAAACCCTTGCATACAGCTTGCCATGGAAGGAGCCTTGCGTGTTTGAAGAAGAAGACAGTGGGAAAGAAGAGATTCAGAAGATGGAGCATCTCCAAAACCTCAACCTATTCTCTATCACTGCAAAACAAGTACTTATTTCATGTTCTTTTACTTTTCACAATCAATCCTGATAATTTCTGATATCTTGACTAAGATTTACAAGATAACCATAGCTTGCTTCAAGCCGACAATCTCCGTGGGATCGACCCTTACTCACGTAAGGTATTACTTGGACGACCCAGTGCACTTGCTGGTTAGTTGTGCGAAGTTGTAGTGATCACAATTTCGTCCACCAAGTTTTTGGCACCGTTGCCGGGGATTGCTCGAGTTTGGACAACTGACGGCTTATCTTGTTGCTTAGATTAGGACTGTTTTATTTTTGTTGGTTTAGAGTCTTTTAGTTGAGTCTAGTTTCATATTTTAAGTTTGGTGTCAATTGCATGCTTTTATTTTTCTTTTAATTTTCGAATTTGCATGTCCTTAGTCCCTTTTTGATCCTTAAAAATTCTAAGTTTGGTGTCCTCTTTGTGTTTTTCCTTTAAAATTTTCAAAAATTTGTGTTTGATTTTCTAAAAATTTTAAGTTTGGTGTCATTTTGTTGTTTTTCTCTTTCCTCATTTCAAAAATCAAATCTTTTTCATAAAAATTTTTCAATCATATCTTTCTAATTGCTAATCTCAAAATCTTTTTAATTAACTAATTGATTCAGTCTTCAATTTGCTTTGATCTTATTTTCTTTTAATTTTCGAATTTTTTATTTTATTTTCCTTTTGTTTTTATTTTATTTTTCGGTTAATTCAAAAAAAAAATTTAAAAATATTTTCATCTATTTGCAATCCATATCATTTCCCTTTATCCATTATGGACCTAAGTGGGATTGATCAGTCCAGAAGGACTCTGGGGTCATATGCTAACCCCATTACAACTGCATATGGGAGTAGCATCTGTGCACCTCCCATCAAAGCAAGCAGCTTTGAGCTAAATCCTCAACTCATTATCATAGTGCAGTAAAATTGCCAGTATTCCGGTCTTCCACAGGAAGAGCCTACTGAGTTTCTGGTACAGTTCTTACGAATTGCTGACACAGTACATGATAAAGAGGTGGATCAGGATGTCTACAGACTATTACTGTTTCTGTTTGCTGTAAAAGATAAAGCTAAGAGGTGGTTGAATAACCAACCTACAGCAAGCATAAAGACATGGAAACAGTTATCAGACAAATTCCTGAATCACTTTTACCCTCCAAAGAGGATGACACAGCTAAGGCTGGACATACAAGGCTTTAAACAAGAGGATGATAAATCCCTTTATAACGCCTGGGAGAGGTATAGAGGTATGCTAAGAAAATGCCCCTCTGAAATGTTTTCAGAGTGGGTACAGTTAGACATCTTCTACTATGGGCTTACAGGAAAAGCTCAGATGTCCTTAGACCACTCAGCTGGTGGATCTATACACATGAGGAAGACAATTGAAGAAGCTCAAGAGCTTATAGACACTGTTGCTAGAAACCAATATTTGTACTCTAGTAATGAGTTCTCTCCAAAAGGGGAAGTCATGGCAGTAACCACTGATCCTAACCCTCAAGAACAGATGATTGAGCTTAATCAACAATTGCTCCTGATGACAGAACAGTTAGCAGAATTTAAAGAAATGCTCCATGAAACTAAAGTTGCTAACAAAAACATAGAACTGCAGTTGAATCAAGCAAGACAGCAAATATCTAAATAGATAACAGAGGAATGTCAAGCAGTTCAACTGAGGAGTGGGAAGACACTGAATAACACTGCTCAAAAGAGCAAACAGCCAAATAAGGAACAATTGACAGAGGATAACCAAACCACTGCTCAAAATCCCTCTGAGGACAATAAGAGCCCAGAGAGGAACACTTTTGGCGTTCAAACGCCAGAAAAGGGGGGAAAGCTGGCGTTAAACGCCCATTCCCTGCCCAGTTCTGGCGTTCAAACGCCAGAAAAGGGGGAAAAACTGGCGTTAAACGCCCATTTTCCACCCAATCCTGGCGTTCAGACGCCAAGGGAGGATCAGACACCTGAGAGTGCTGACAGTAATCCCTCTAACAAGGCTTCTTCAACCACTTCTGTAAGGAATAAACCTGCAGCATCTAAGGTTGAAGAATATAAAGCCAAGATGCCTTATCCTCAAAAACTCCGCCAAGCGGAACATGATAAGAAATTTGCCCGCTTTGCAGACTATCTAAGGACTCTTGAAATAAAGATTCCATTTGCAGAGGCACTTGAGCAAATACCTTCTTATGCTAAGTTCATGAAAGAAATCTTTAAGTCATAAGAAGGATTGGAGAGAAACTGAAAAAGTATTTCTCACTGAAGAATGCAGTGCAGTCATTCTGAAAAGCTTACCAGAGAAGCTTCAAGATCCAGGAAGCTTTATGAAACCATGCACATTAGAAGGTGCTTGCACCAAGACAGCCTTATGTGATCTTGGAGCAAGCATCAATCTAATACCTGCATCCACTATCAGAAAGCTTGGGTTGACTGGAGAAGTCAAACCAACCCGGATATGCCTACAACTTGCTGATGGCTCCATTAAATATCCATCAGGCATAATAGAGGATATGATTGTCAAGGTCGGGCCATTCGCCTTTCCAACTGACTTTGTGGTGCTGGAAATGGAGGAGCACAAGAGTGCAACTCTCATTCTAGGAAGACCTTTCCTAGCAACTGGACGAACTCTTATTGATGTACAAAAAGGGGAAGTAACCCTGAGAGTCAATGAGGATGAGTTCAAGTTGAATGCTGTAAAAGCTATGCAGCATCCAGACACACCAAATGACTGCATGGGCGCTGACATTATTGACTCTCTGGTAGAAGAGATCAATATGACTGAAAGCCTAGAATCAGAGCTTGAGGACATCTTCAAGGATGCTCAACCTGATCAAGAAGAACCAGAGGAGACAAAGGAATTTTCGAAAATTCCTCAGGAGGAGGATAAGCCTGCCAAACCTGAACTCAAACCACTACCACCATCCTTGAAGTATGCATTTCTGGGAGAGAGTGACACTTTTCCAGTGATTATAAGCTCTGCTTTAAATCCACGGGAAGAGGAAGCACTGATTCAAGTGCTAAGGACACACAAGACAGCTCTTGGGTGGTCCATAAGTGATCTTAAGGGCATTAGCCCAGCTAGATGCATGCACAAGATCCTGTTGGAGGATAATGCCAAACCAGTGGTCCAACCACAAAGGAGGCTAAATCCAACCATGAAGGAGGTGGTGCAGAAAGAGGTAACTAAATTACTAGAGGCTGGGATTATTTATCCTATTTCTGATAGCCCCTGGGTGAGCCCTGTCCAAGTTGTCCCCAAAAAGGGAGGCATGACAGTGATTCATAATGAAAAAAATGAACTGGTTCCTACAAGAACAGTCACAGGGTGGCGTATGTGTATTGACTACAGAAGGCTCAATACAGCCACCAGAAAGGATCATTTTCCTTTACCATTCATAGACCAAATGCTAGAAAGACTAGCTGGTCATGATTATTACTGCTTTTTGGATGGCTATTCAGGTTACAACCAAATTGCAGTAGATCCTCAGGACCAAGAGAAAATAGCATTTACTTGCCCTTCTGGCGTGTTTGCCTACAGGAGGATGCCTTTTGGTCTGTGTAATGCTCCTGCAACCTTTTAGAGATGCATGTTATCCATCTTCTCTGATATGGTGGAGAAATTCCTGGAAGTCTTCATGGATGACTTCTCAGTATATGGAGACTCATTCAGCTCCTGTCTTAATCACCTAGCACTTGTCCTGAAAAGGTGCCAAGAGACTAACCTGGTTTTAAACTGGGAGAAATGTCACTTTATGATGACTGAGGGAATTGTCCTTGGGCACAAAATTTCAAGCAAGGGAATAGAGGTGGATAAGGCAAAGGTAGAGGTAATTGAAAAATTACCACCACCTGCCAATGTTAAGGCAATCAGAAGCTTTCTGGGGCATGCAGGATTCTACAGAAGGTTTATAAAGGATTTTTCAAAAATTGCAAAACCTTTGAGTAACCTGCTAGCTGCTGACACACCATTTGTGTTTGACACACAGTGTCTGCAGGCATTTGAGACCCTGAAAGCTAAGCTGGTCACAGCACCAGTCATCTCTGCACCAGATTGGACATTACCATTTGAACTAATGTGTGATGCCAGTGACCATGCCATTGGTGCAGTGTTGGGACAGAGGCATAACAAGCTTCTGCACGTCATTTATTATGCCAGCTGTGTTCTAAATGACGCACAGAAGAATTACACAACCACAGAAAAAGAGTTACTTGCAGTGGTCTATGCCATTGACAAGTTTAGATCCTATCTAGTAGGATCCAAAGTGGTTGTGTACACTGACCATGCTGCTCTTAAATACTTACTCACAAAGCAGGATTCAAAACCCAGGCTTATAAGATGGGTGTTGCTTCTGCAAGAATTTGATATAGAAATAAGAGACAGAAAAGGGACAGAGAACCAAGTAGCTGATCATCTATCCCGAATAGAACCAGTAGCTGGGGCGTCCCTCCCTTCTACTGAGATCTCTGAGACTTTCCCAGATGAGCAACTCTTTGCCATTCAGGAAGCTCCATGGTTTGCAGATATTGCAAATTATAAAGCTGTGAGGTTCATACCCCAGGAGTACAGCAGAGTGCAAAGAAAGAAATTAATTTCAGATGCCAAGTACTACCTCTGGGATGAACCATATCTCTTTAAGAGATGTGCAGACGGAATGATCCGCAGATGTGTACCCAGAGAAGAAGCACAAAGGATCCTATGGCACTGCCATAGATCACGGTATGGAGGACATTTTTGAAGTGAGCGAACAGCCACTAAAGTCCTCCAATGTGGCTTCTACTGGCCTACTCTCTATAAAGATGCCCGAGAGTTTGTGCGTAACTGTGACAGTTGCCAAAGAGCTGGTAACCTGCCTCACGGATATGCCATGCCTCAACAAGGGATATTAGAGATAGAATTGTTTGATGTATGGGGAATTGACTTCATGGGTCCATTCCCACCATCATACTCAAACACTTACATTCTGGTGGCAGTGGACTATGTATCTAAGTGGGTAGAAGCAATTGCTACACCCACTAATGATACCAAGACCGTGCTGAAATTCCTCCAGAAACACATCTTCAGCAGATTTGGTGTTCCCAGAATACTAATCAGTGACGGGGCACTCATTTCTGCAATAGACAGCTATACTCTACTATGGTTAGATATGGAATTAGCCACAAAGTGGCAACTCCGTATCATCCACAGAAAAATGGACAAGCTGAAGTCTCTAACAGAGAGCTAAAAAGAATCCTGGAACAGACTGTGATAGCCCGAAGAAAGGATTGGGCAAAGAGTTTGGATGATGCTCTGTGGGCATACAGAACAGCATTCAAGACTCCTATAGGAACCTCTCCATACCAGCTGGTGTATGGGAAGGCCTGTCATCTGCCCGTGGAACTGGAACATAAAGCCTACTGGGCAACCAGATTCCTAAACATGGATGCTCAGTTAGCTGGTGAAAAAAGATTGCTCCAGCTAAATGAGCTAGAGGAGTTCAGACTCAATGCCTTTGAAAATGCAAAAATTTATAAGGAAAAGGCAAAGAAGTGGCATGACAAGAAGTTGTCAACCAGAGTCTTTGAACCAGGACAAAAAGTTCTGCTCTTCAACTCTAGGCTCAGATTGTTTCCAGGAAAACTCAAATCCCGGTGGAGGGGTCCGTATGTGATTACAGGAGTGTCACCATATGGATATGTTGAGCTTCAGGATATTGATTCTGATAAAAAGTTCATTGTTAATGGACAGAGAATCAAGCATTATCTTGAAGGCAATTTTGAGCAGGAATGCTCAAAACTGAGACTTGAGTGATTCTCAGTAAAGGTCCAGCTAAAGACAGTAAAGAAGCGCTTGCTGGGAGGCAACCCAGTCATTAGCAGGTTATATGTTTTGTTTTTACAAAGGTAAGTATCAAAAATGAAGGAATTAACAGAGTTACAGAAGGATTCAGCACAAAAAGCAGAGAAAAAGAGCTTACTGGCGAAAAAACGCCAGTAAGGGGCATTTTGGGCGTTAAACGCCAGAATGGCTGCCATTCTGGGCGTTTAACGCCAGTAAAGGTGCCATTTTGGGCGTTAAACGCCAGAATGGGCACCATTCTGGGCGTTTAACGCCAGGTGTGCAGTATCCTGGGCGTTTAGCAAAACGCCCAGTGATAAAGGGAATTCTGGCGTTTAACGCCAGCCAGGGTACCTGGCTGGGTGTTAAACGCCCACAATGGGCAACAAATGGGCGTTAAACGCCATAATGGGTGCCATTCTGGGCGTTTAACGCCAGAAAGGTGGGGGACCAAGATTTTGATTTCCAATTAAATTTTTTTCAAACTTTCCTTTTCTTACCCATACTTTTCCACATAAATACATCTCAACCTTTCATCATTCACTTTCAAATCTTCAAAAATCAAAAATCATTCTTCAAATCTCTCAAATCAATCCCAAATCTTGTTCAAAAACTCACCCTTCTCTCAAATTCTCTCCATATCTTTTCAAATCCCCTTTCAATTTTTCGAAATCTCTTCTTCCCCCCCTTATAAAACACGTTTGGCCTCCTCATTCCCCCACACCATTCGAATTTGCTCTTCTCCTCTCTCTCTTCTTTCCTTTCTTTTGCTTGAGGACAAGCAAACCTCTAAGTTTGTTGTGCTTTTCCGTGATCACTAAGCCAAGATTCATCAAGATCATGGCTCCAACACGAAAACAAACCAATTTAAGAGGAAAGAAAGAGAATAATCCAAAGAATCTTTGGAATCAAGAGAAGTTTTTAACCAAAGAACATGAAGACCATTATCACAAAATAATGGGTCTGAGGTCAGTGATCCCGGAAGTTAAATTTGATCTGAAAGAAGATGAATATCCGGGGATCCAAGAGCAAATTCGAAACAGAGGATGGGAAGTTCTAACCAATCCTGAGATAAAGGTTGGAAGGAATATGGTTCAGGAATTCTACTCAAATTTGTGGCTAACAGATAAGCAGAGAATGACTGGAACTGCTTACCATACTTACAGAACCATGGTCAGAGGGAAAGTTATGTACTTCCATCTGGACAAAATAAGAGAAATCTTCAAATTGCCTCAACTGCAGGATGATCCCGAATCCTTCAATAGGAGAATGGTGAGAGCAGATAAAGGGTTGGATCAAGTTCTAGAGGACATATGCCTCCCTGGAACTAAATGGATAACCAATTCAAAGGGTGTCCCAAACCAACTCAAGAGGGGAGACCTCAAACCAATTGCAAGAGGTTGGCTAGACTTTATTGGGCGCTCCATACTGCCCACTAGCAACCGTTCTGAGGTCACTATCAAGAGAGCAGTGATGATTCATTGCATTATGCTTGGAAAAGAAGTGGAGGTTCATCATGTGATTGCTTGTGAGATCTACATAATTGCAAATAAGAATTCCACTGAAGCCAAATTGGCTTACCCAAGCTTGATTTCCTTGCTCTGTAAAGAGGCTGGGGTAAAGATGGGAGTAGATGAATTCATACCCATTGAACATCCAATCACCAAGAAGTCAATGGAAGGACAAATGCAAGACAACTCTATCAAGAGGAGGGCGCAGGAATTCCTCCCTGAATTCCCAAAAATTGACTACTAGACCAGCCTAGAAGCATCTATCATCAAGTTACAAGAAACTATGGAGCAACTGAAGGAAGAACAGCAGAATCAGAACTGCATGCTCTGCAAATTGCTGAAGGAACAAGAGAAGCAGGGGCGTGAACTCCAAGAGTTGAAACGCCAAAAGCTATCCTCTCAAGTTGAGGGAGCATCCACTTCTCAAAATCAAGGTTGTTGAGTCCTAACTCTGTGAAAACCTCTATCATTAAGAGCCTATTTAATCTTTTTTTCTTTTTTTTATTTTCTATTTTTAATTTCTAGTCTCATCTTATATCTATTTTTGAGTCTTGTTCTTAATTCATAATTAATAAAATTTAGAATTCATGTCTCAAAGCTATGAATGTCCTATGAATCCATCACCTCTCTTAAATGAAAAATGCTTTAATCACAAAAGAATAAGAAGTATAGGATTTCGAATTTATCTCTGAAACCAGTTGAATTAGTTTGATGTGGTGACAATAATTTTTGTTTTCCGAATGAATGATTGAACAGTGCATATGTCTTTTGAATTTGTTGTTTTGAGAATGTTAAAACTGTTGGCTCTTGAAAGAATGAGGGAAAAAGAGAACTGTTATTGAGGATCTGAAAAATCATCAAATTGATTCTTGAAGCAAGAAAAAGCAGTGAATTCAAAAAAGGACTAAAAAAACATTTCGAAAAAAAGAGAGAGAAAAGAAAGAGAAAAAGAAAGAAATAAAGTGTGATCCAAGGCAAAAAGAGTGTGCTTAAGAACCCTGGACACCTCTAATTGGGGACTCTAGCAAAGTTGGGTCACAATCTGAAAATGGTTCACCCAATTATGTGTCTGTGGCATGTATGTATCTGGTGGTAATACTGGAAGACAGAGTGCTTTGGGCCACAGCCAAGACTCATACACTAGCTATGTTCAAGAATCATTATACTTAACTAGGAGAATCAATAACACTATCTGAGTTCTGAGTTCCTATAGATGCCAATCATTCTGAACTTCAAAGGATAAAGTGAGATGCCAAAACTGTTCGGAAGCAAAAAGCTACTAGTCCCGCTCATCTAATTGGAGCTAAGTTTCCTTGATATTTTGGAGTCTATAGTATATTCTCTTCTTTTTATCCTATTTTGATTTTCAGTTGCTTGGGGACAAGCAACAATTTAAGTTTGGTGTTGTGATGAGCGGATAATTTATACGCTTTTTGGCATTGTTTTTAGTATGTTTTTAGTATGATCTAGTTAGTTTTTAGTATATTTTTATTAGTTTTTAGTTAAAAATTCACTTTTCTGGACGTTACTATGAGTTTGTGTGTTTTTCTATGATTTCAGGTATTTTCTGGCTGAAATTGAGGGTCCTGAGCAAAAATCTGATTCAGAGACTGAAAAGGACTGCAGATGTTGTTGGATTCTGACCTCCCTGCACTCGAAGTGGATTTTCTGGAGCTACAGAAGCCCAACTGGCGCGCTCTCAACAGCGTTGTAAAGTAGACATCATGGGCTTTCCAGCAATGTATAATAGTCCATACTGTGCCCGAGATTTGATGGCTCAAACCGGCGTGGCAAATCAGCCTCAGAAATTCCAGCGTTTAACGCTGGAACTGGCATAAAACTTGGAGTTAAACGCCCAAACTGGCATGAAAGCTGGCGTTTAACTCCAGAAAGAGTCTCTACACGAAAATGCTTCAATGCTCAGCCCAAGCACACACCAAGTGGGCCCGGAAGTGGATTTTTATGTCATTTACTCATTTCTGTATACCCTAGGTTACTAGTTCACTATTAATAGGATCTTTTGACATTGTATCTGTACCTCATGACACTTTACACATTTCTTTGTGTACCTTCCACGGCATGAGTCTCTAAACCCCATGGTTGGGGGTGAGGAGCTCTGCTGTGTCTTGATGGATTAATGCAATTACTACTGTTTCTTATTCAATCATGCTTGCTTCCATTCTAAGATATTACTTGTTCTTAAACCGGATGAATGTGATGATCCGTGACAATCATCATCATTCCCAACTATGAACGTGTGCTTGACAACCACCTCCGTTCTACCTTAGATTAAGTAGATATCTCTTGGATTCTTTAATCAGAATCTTCGTGGTATAAGCTAGAACTGATGGCGGCATTCAAGAGAATCCGGAAGGTCTAACCTTGTCTGTGGTATTCTGAGTAGGATTCAATGATTAAATGACTGTGACGAGCTTCAAACTCCTGAAGGCGGGGCGTTAGTGACAGACGCAAAAGAATCACTGGATTCTATTCCGACCTGATTGAGAACCGACAGATGGATAGCCGTGCCGTGACAGGGTGCGTTGAACATTTCCACTGAGAGGATGGGAGGTAGCCACTGACAACGGTGAAACCCTTGCATACTGCTTGCCATGGAAGGAGCCTTGCGTGTTTGAAGAAGAAGACAGTAGGAAAGCAGAGATTCAGAAGATGGAACATCTCCAAAACCTCAACCTATTCTCTATCACTGCAAAACAAGTACTTATTTCATGTTCTTTTACTTTTCACAATCAATCCTGATAATTTCTGATATCCTGACTAAGATTTACAAGATAACCATAGCTTGCTTCAAGCCGACAATCTCCGTGGGATCGACCCTTACTCACGTAAGGTATTACTTGGACGACCCAGTGCACTTGCTGGTTAGTTGTGCGAAGTTGTAGTGATCACAATTTCGTCCACCAAGGGGCTTCCTCATGCTCTTGTTGAGGTCCATGAGTGGGCTCTCTTGTTAGCTCCATCTTCTTTTTAGTTATGGGCTTGTCTGCTTCAACGAGGATGTTTTCCGTTATAACAGTTCTAGCTGAATTGCATAGGTGATAGATGTGATGATGGAAGACTAACCTTGCCAAAGTGGAGGGCTCGTTAGCCACCTTGTATAGTTCTAGAGGTATGGTCTCATGAACTTCCACTTCCTCTCCAATCATGATACTATGGATCATGATAGCCCGATCCACAATTACTTCGGACCGGTTGCTAGTAGGAATAATAGAGCATTGGATGAACTCCAACCATCCTCTAGCCACGGGTTTGAGGTCAGGCCTTCTCAACTGAACTGGCTTGCCTTTGGAGTCTCTCTTCCATTGGGCTCCTTTCACACAGATGTCCATGAGGACTTAGTCCAACCTTTGATCAAAGTTGACCCTTCTAGTGAAAGGATGAGGATCTCCTTGCATCATTGGCAAGTTGAATGCCAACCTCACGGTTTCTGGACTGAAATCTAGGTATTTCCCCCGAACCATTGTGAGCCAATTCTTTGGATTCGGGTTCACACTTTGATCATGGTTCTTAGTGATCCATGCATTAGCATAGAACTCTTGAACCATTAAGATTCTAACTTGTTGGATGGGGTTGGTGAGAACTTCCCAACCTCTTCTCCGAACCTAACGTCAGATCTCCAGATATTCACTCTTTTTAGCATGAAGGGGACCTCGGGGATCACCTTTATCTTGGCCACAACTTCATAGAAGTGGTCTTGATTGACCTTTGAGATGAATCTTTCCATCTCCCATGACTCGAAGGTGGAAGCAACTACCTTCCCTTTCCTCTTTCTAGACATTTCTCTGGCCTTAGGTGCCATTAATGGTTATGGAAAAACAAAAAGCAGAGCTTTTTCCCACACCAAACTTAAAAGGTTTGCTCATCCTCGAGAAAAAGAAGAAGGAAAGTAGGAGAAGAAGAAGAAATAGAGGAGATGGAGGTGTGTGAATGGTTCCGCCAAGGGGGTTAGGAAGTGTTTGTGATGTGTGAAATTGAAGGTGGTAATGAGGGGTATTTATAGGATAAGAGAGAGAAGGGATCCGTGTGAGAATGGGTGGGTTTGGGAGGGAAGTGTTTTGAATTTGAATGGTGAGGTAGGTGGGGTTTTATGATGGGTTTTTGGGAAATAGTGGATGGATGTGAATGATTTAGATATTATGGGAAAGAGGGTAGGATTTGATAGGTGAATGGTGTTTGGGGAAGAGTATTTTGGAAAGGTGTGAAGAGGAGAGAGAGTGAGTTAGGGTAGGTGGGGATCCTGTGGGGTCCACAGATCCTGAGGTGTCAAGGATTTCTGGTGCACGAAATTGCAATCACACTTTTGCAATTCCGCACAACTAACCAGCAAGTGCACTGGGTCATCCAAGTAATACCTTACGTGAGTAAGGGTCGATCCCACGGAGATTGTTGGTTTGAAGCAAGCTATGGTTATCTTGTAACTCTTAGTCAGGATATCAATAATTCTCATGTTTAATTGTGAAGAGTAAAAGAACATGAAATAAATACTTGTTTTGCAGTAATGGAGAACAGGTTGAGGTTTTGGAGATGCTTTATCTTCTGAATCTCTGCTTTCCTACTGTCTTCTTCTTGATGCACGCAAGGCTCCTTCCATGGCAAGCTGTATGTAGGGTTTCACCGTTGTCAATGGCTACCTCCCATCCTCTCAGTGAAAATGTTCAACGCGCTCTGTCACAGCACGGCTAATCATCTGTCGGTTCTCAATCAGGTTGAAATAGAATCCAGTGATTCTTTTGCATCTGTCACTAACGCCCAGCCTTCAGGAGTTTAAAGCTCGTCACAGTCATTCAATTCTTGAATCCTACTCAAAATACCACAGACAAGGTTTAGACCTTCCGGATTCTCTTGAATGCCGCCATCAATTCTAGCTTATACCACAAAGATTCTGATTAAGGAATCCAAGAGATATTCACTCAATCTAAAGTAGAACGGAGGTGGTTGTCAGGCACACGTTCATAGGTGAGAATGATGATGAGTGTCACGGATCATCACATTCATCAAGTTGAAGAACAAGTGATATCTTAGAATAGAAGCAAGCGTGATTGAATGAAAAATAGTAGTAATTGCATTAATCCATCAAGACACAGCAGAGCTCCTCACCCCCAACCATGGGGTTTAGAGACTTATGCCGTAGAAGATACAATAAGAAACGTGTAATGTGTCATGAGGTAAAGATACAATGTCAAAAGGTCCTATTAATAGTGAACTAGTAACCTAGAGTATACGGAAATGAGTAAATGACGTAAAAATCCACTTCCGGGGTCCACTTGGTGTGTGCTTGGGCTGAGCATTGAAGCTTTCATGTGTAGAGACTTTTCCTAGAGTTAAACGCCAGCTTTTGTGCCAGTTTCGGCGTTTAACTCCAATTTTTGTGCCAGTTCCGGCGTTAAACACTGGGAATTCTGAAGCTGATTTTCAACGCCGGTTTAGGCCATCAAATCTTGGGCAACGTAATGACTATTATACATTGCTGGAAAGCCCAGGATGTCTACTTTCCAACGCAATTGAGATCGCGCCAATTGGTTATCTGAAGATCCAGAAAATCCACTTTGAGTGCAGGGAGGTCAGAATCCAACAGCATCTGCAGTCCTTTTTCAGCCTCTGAATCAGATTTTTGCTTAGGTCCCTCAATTTCAGCCAGAAATTACCTGAAATCATAGAATAACACACAAACTCATAGTAAAGCCCAGAAAAATGAATTTTAAATAAAAACTAATAAAAACATACTAGAAGCTAACTAAAATGTAGTAAAAATATACTAAAAACAATGCCAAAAAGCGTATAAATTATCCGCTCATCAATTTCTCATCCCTGCACCTTTTTGGCGTTTAAATGCCCTCTGTGTACCAATTCTAGTGTTTAACGCCAGCTCTGCTGCCCATTCTAGCGTTAAATGCCAGGCTGATGCCCCTTTCTGGCATTTAACGCTAGCTAGACACCAGACACCCTTTTCTGGCGTTAAACGCCAGTCTGTCTACCAATTCTGGCGTTTAATGCCTAGAATGCGGCCAGACTGGGCGTTAAACACCCATTATGCTATCCTTACTGGCGTTTACCCCTGTCCTCCAGGATGCATTGTTTTTTTATGGCTCCACATGATCATCAACCTAAAGAAAACATAAAATAACAATGGAAAATGAAATGAAAAAGTAATTAACATAGATAAATAAGATTGGGTTGCCTCCCAATAAGCACTTCTTTAATGTCAATAGCTTGACAGTCAGCTCTTATAGAGCTTCATGATAAACCACTATTTTATGGTTTATAATGTGTTTAATTGTGTGGTTTTATCTTGATCTTTACCCACTTATTCATATAATTCGCATGCATTTATATTTCCTTCCTAAAATTATTACATGATTGAAAACTTACTTCCTAGAGACTTTTAATTAGGTATTTTAATTCTCCTTTATCCCATTCGATGCCCTGATCTGTGTGTTAAGTGTTTTAGGCTTTATAGGGCCTGAATGAATTGGAGATTGGAAAGGAAGTTTGCAAAAATGGAAGGAATACAAGAAATTAAGGAGATGACAAGTAAGAAGTGATGCGGCCACATGGCTCACGCGACTACGCGGAAGAGAGGAAATCACGGTGACGCGGCCGCATGGCTCACGCAACCACGCGGATTGGAAAAGCATAAGCAACGCAGAGGCATGGACAACACGCCCGCATGGAAAAGTGATGCCAGGGCATTTTGGCCAGTTTTACTGACCTTTTCTTTACTGTTTTTAGGTAATTTCATGCATTTTCTTAGGAAATAAGTTAGTTTTGGGCAAATATTCACTCAGACCTTGATTCAAGCATACATTGTGCATTTTACATTATTTCATGTGGATTTTGCATGATTTTAATGACAAAATTGTATATTGCATTACCCATGACGTGGACTAGAACTTTGATGCACTCTATTGCTTGATTTCAGGACCAAAGGAAGCAAGGAATGGGAGGTAACTTGCAAAGTTAAGGAGAAAAGTGATTGCCAAAAACACTCTCAAAAGCCATCAATGCCCACGTTAAAGAGTCATGTTAACTAAGTTAACGTGAACTCTAACGTGGAGAAGAGAAGTTGAGCCAACGTTAGTGACACTTAACATTATCACTAACGTTGGCAATTGCTCACAAATGGCCACGTTAGAGGCCACGTTAACCACGTTAACGTAGTTAACATGGCCTCTAACGTTAAAGGGGGAAGAGAAGCCAATGTTAGTGACACTCAACATTGTCACTAACGTTGGCCTAAGGTGCAAAGAGCCACGTTAACTCCCACGTTAACTTGGTTAATGTGGGAGCTAACGTAAGAGCTGGAGAGTTGTCGACAACGTTAGTGACACTCAACATTGTCACTAACGTTGGGATGGCTAAGAATGGCCACGTTAGAAGCCACGTTAACCCAGTTAACGTGGACTCTAATGTGAGACCTAGGGGCACACTTGAACGTTAGTGACAATGTTGAGTGTCATTAACGTTCTCGAAGGTTGGCAAAAGCCACGTTAGAAGCCACGTTAACCTAATTAACGTGAGCTTTAACGTGAAGCAAGAAGGGGCACACTTGAACGTTAGTGACAATGTTGAGTGGCAGAGTACCAACAAGAAGAGCAACACAACCCAGCCAACCTCAATATGAGTCATATTTTACATGCCATTGACGACTTGGGGATGGGACATATGGAGGGACAAGAACAAATACTCGCCATGCAGTCCAAATGGATAAAGCAACAAGAAGCGTGGCAGAGACAACACACGGAGCAGCAACAGGAGCAATACTCCCAACTCACTCAAGCCTTACACCGAGTAACAGAGAGGCAAGAGCATCAAGATAAACGTCTTCAAGAGCTCAACCAGCGGCAATTAGCTCAGATGAAATCATTCAATGAGTTTAATGTGCTGAATGAAGGAAGGCAGCTGCATAGAGAGGAGTTCAGTGTAAACACTCAAGCCATATTGAGTTACATGTCTGATAATATGCACCACCTACATTATGCCATTCCCACCTATGAGGAGGTCCAAAAAGAATTTGTTGAAAGAGAAGAAGGGAAGGTGAAACAGCAGAAGGAAACTCTGAAGAAAAAGATGGAAGATGCTGGGTTCTGGAAGAGACTACTTGGAAAAGGCAAAGGGAGTGGGAGCACAAGCACTCAAGAAAAGCACCAAGAGGACACGCATGGAGGGGAGCATGAGCAACCACATGAGTAAAAGGTGGTGGAGCTTCTTTCTTGGTTTTTAGTTTATATCATAAATAAGGAGGATCTTGTATGAAATAGAACATGCCTCCATAGTAGCTAAACAACTTTCAATTCTGCATTCTAAGTTTTCAAATTAAGAAGTCAGTACCTGCTAGCCTTTATGTTACTGCATTCATATCTTTACTTATTGTATGCTTGTCTTTTAAATCAAATGAAAAGAGAATGTTTTATGTTTTAAAAGACCAGAGTAGAGTTCATAATGTGAAAGTGCATTCATGAATCTTTTGGGGGTAGTCATAGGTTAGCTAAGTTGGTTCAACCACAAGGTTAGGATGACAACTATCTATCCTGAATGCTTTACTTTTGATATACCCATGAGACTAAGATAACAACAAGATCCTAATAAGAGAAAAGGGAAAGAACAAAGGAAGTGAAAAACAAAAGAAAAAGAGTAAACAATAAGGCTAGGCACCAATGGTGTACCCTAAGACATGTGTCTGTGGTGCTCCTGTGTGAGGGATCTACTTGGATGAATAAGCTCTTTGGGGTGCTTCATCACCTGGTAACTTGGGTTAACTAGCACGGGATTATCAGTTGAAAATCCACTATCAAGAGTAACCCTCACCACAGAGCATTTAGTAATCCAAAGAGGTGCTGGACACCAAGGTCTGAAGGAAAGAAAATAAATAAACTATATGCCTGTGGTGTGTATGTGATGAGCGGATAATTTGTACGCTTTTTGGCATTGTTTTTAGTATGTTTTTAGTATGATCTAGTTAGTTTTTAGTATATTTTTATTAGTTTTTAGTTAAAATTCACTTTTCTGGACTCTACTATGAGTTTGTGTGTTTTTCTGTGATTTCAAGTATTTTCTGGCTGAAATTGAGGGACCTGAGCAAAAATCTGATTCAGAGACTAAAAAGGACTGCAGATGCTGTTGGATTCTGACCTCCCTGCACTCGAGGTAGATTTTCTGGAGCTACAGAAGCCCAATTGGCGCACTCTCAACGTCGTTGGAAAGTAGACATCCTGGGCTTTCCAGCAATATATGATAGTCCATACCTTGCCCAAGATTTGATGGCCCAAACCGGCGTACAAAGTCACCCTCAGAAATCCCAGCGTTAAACGCCAGAACTGGCACCAAAATGGGAGTTAAACGCCCAAACTGGCACAAAAGCTGGCGTTTAACTCCAAGAAGAGTCTCTACACGAAAATGCTTCAATGCTCAGCCCAAGCACACACCAAGTGGGCCCGGAAGTGGATTTTTATGTCATTTACTCATCTCTGTAAACCTTAGGCTACTAGTTTTCTATAAGTAGGACCTTTTACTATTGTATTTTCATCTTTGGATTATTTTTAGATCCTTTGATCATCTTTGGACATCTAGTTCTTAGATCATTGGGAGGCTGGCCTCACGGCCATGCCTAGACCTTGTTCTTATGTATTTTCAATGGTGGAGTTTCTACACACCATAGATTAAGGTGTGGAGCTCTGCTGTACCTCGAGTATTAATGCAATTACTATTGTTCTTCTATTCAATTCCACTTGTTCTTGTTCTAAGATATCACTTGTTCTTCAACTTGATGAATGTGATGATCTGTGACACTCATCATCATTCTCACCTATGAACGTGTGACTGACAACCACCTCCGTTCTACCTTCGATTGGGTGAATATCTCTTGGATTCCTGATACACGATGCATGGTTGATCGCCTGACAACCGAGTGCTCGCCTGACAACCGAGCTAGCCATTTCGTGAGATCAGAGTCTTCGTGGTATAGGCTAGAACTGATGGCGGCATTCAAGAGAATCCGGAAGGTCTAACCTTGTCTGTGGTATTCTGAGTAGGATTCAATGATTGAATGACTGTGACGTGCTTCAAAGTCCTGAGGGCGGGGTGTTAGTGACAGACGCAAAAGAATCACTGGATTCCATTCCGGCCTGATCGAGAACCGACAGATGGATAGCCGTGCCGTGACAGGGTGCGTTGAACATTTCCACTGAGAGGATGGGAGGTAGCCACTGACAACGGTGAAACCCTTGCTTACGCTTGCCATGGAAAGGAGTAAGAAGGATTGGATGAAGACAGTAGGAAAGCAGAGAGACGGAAGGGAAAGCATCTTCATACGCTTATCTGAAATTCCTACTAATGAATTACATAAGTATCTCTATCTTTATCTTTATGTTATATGCGTTTATCACCATACCCATTTGAGTTTGCCTGACTAAGATTTACAAGGTGACCATAGCTTGCTTCATACCAACAATCTCTGTGGGATCGACCCTTACTCGCGTAAGGTTTATTACTTGGACGACCCAGTACACTTGCTGGTTAGTTGTGCGAAGTTGTGTTTATGCCATGGTATTGAACACCAAGTTTTTGGATTCATTACCGGGGATTATTTGATTTGTGAAAAGTATTGATCACAATTTCGTGCACCAAGTTTTTGGCGCCGTTGCCGGGGATTGTTGAGTTTGGACAACTGACGGTTCATCTTGTTGCTTAGATTAGGTATTTTTTTTCGGAATTCTTGAAGATGAATTCTAGAGTTTTATGATGATTTGTTGAAGTCTGGCTGGCTGTAAAGCCATGTCTAATTTCATTGGACCGAGGTTTCAACTTATCATCACAAAAGCTTGTTGATTTCTGTCAATCTTGCTTTTGGGGCAGTGATCTGCTAAGGCTTGGCTGGCCATTGGCCATGTCTAGTGTTTTGGACCGAAGCTTTCCTTGAAAGCTTGGCTGGACAGCCATGTCTAATTCCTGGACCGGAGTCTTAGACTAGCATTGCACTGATTCCTGGAATTCTCATTAAGAATTTTGATACCTTTATTTTCTTCTTCCACTTAATTTTCGAAAAAAGCACAAAAAAATTTACAAAGTCATAAAATCCAAAAATATTTCTTGTTTGAGTCTAGTATCTCATGTTAAGTTTGGTGTCAATTGCATGCATTCATTCATGTGTCTTAAGGATCTTCAAATAATTCTTGATGATTTCTTACTCTAATCTTTGAATTCTCTTGACTTGAGTGTTTATGTGTCTCATATGCATTCCCATTAGTGTCAGTAGTATACAAACTGCTAAGTTTGGTGTCCTGCATGCATTGATATTTGATTCTTGTTGCATTTTGATTTTTCCTTATTATTAAAAATCCAAAAATATTTTTAATTTGTGTCTTCTCAAGTCAATAATACAGAGAATTGAAGATTCAGAACATACAGCAGAGGAATTACACAGAAAAAGCTGGGCGTTCAAAACGCCCAGTGAAGAAGGACAGACTGGCGTTTAAACGCCAGCCAGGGTACCTGGTTGGGCGTTTAACGCCCAAAAGGGTATAGTTTTGGGCGTTAAACGCCAGAATGTGCACCATTCTGGGCGTTTAACGCCAGGATGGCACAAGAGGGAAGATTTTGTTTTTAATGCAGATTTTTTTTCAGTTTTCAAACTTTTTCAAAATCAAATCTTTTTCAAATCATATCTTTTCAATCAAATCTTTTTCAAAATCAATTTCTCTCTGTTTTTAAAAATACTTGCTATCAATCAATGATTTGATTCAACATTTCAAGTATGTTGCCTTTTCTATTGAGAAAGGTTTAATGTTTGAATCATATCTTTTCTTGTTAGCCAAGTTTTTAATTTTCAAAATCAAATCTTTTTAAAATGTTTTTCAAATCATATTTTCTCAATCACATCTTTTTAAAACTAATCATATCTTTTTAATTTCAAAATCTTTTTCAAAAATCACTTGATTTCTTGTCCACTTTCATTTTCGAAAATCAATTAGTGTTTTTCAAAAATATTTTCAAAATCTTTCACTCAATTTTCGAAAATTACTTCCCTTCTTCTCACATCCTTCTATTTATGGACTAACACTATTCCTTAATGCAAAATTCGAACTCCATCTCCTTTGATAAGTTCGAATTTTCTACTTCTGTCTTCTACTTTTCTTTTCCTCTGACACCTAAAGGAGTCTCTATACTGTGACATAGAGGATTCCACATTTTCTTGTTTCCTTCTCTTTCTTATGAGCAGGAGCAAAGACAAAAGCATTCTTGTTGAGGCTGATCCTGAACCTGAAAGGACCTTGAAGAGAAAGCTAAGAGAAGCCAAAGCACAACTCTCTGTAGAGGACCTAACAGAAATCTTCAAAGAAGAAGAACCCATGGCAGCCGAAAACAACAACAATGCCAACAATGCAAGAAAGGTGCTGGGTGACTTTACTGCACCTACTCCCGACTTTTATGGGAGAAGCATCTCTATCCCTGCCATTGGAGCAAACAACTTTGAGCTTAAGCCTCAATTAGTTTCTCTAATGCAACAGAATTGCAAGTTCCATGGACTTCCATTGGAAGATCCTCATCAGTTTTTAGCTGAATTCTTGCAAATCTGTGACACTGTCAAGACTAATGGGGTTGACCCTGAGGTCTACAGACTTATGCTATTCCCTTTGGCTGTAAGAGACAAAGCTAGGACATGGTTGGATTCTCAACCTAAAGAAAGCCTGGACTCTTGGGAAAAGCTAGTCAATGCCTTCTTGGCAAAGTTCTTTCCACCTCAAAAATTGAGTAAGCTTAGAGTGGAAGTCCAAACCTTCAGACAGAAGGAAGGAGAATCCCTCTATGAAGCTTGGGAAAGATACAAACAATTAATCAGAAAGTGTCCTTCTGATATGCTTTCTGAATGGAGCATCATAGGTATTTTCTATGATGGTCTCTCTGAACTATCCAAAATGTCTTTGGATAGCTCTGCTGGAGGCTCTCTTCATCTGAAGAAGACGCCTACAGAAGCTCAAGAGCTGATTGAAATGGTTGCAAATAACCAATTCATGTACACTTCTGAAAGAAATCCTGTGAACAATGGGACTAGTCAGAAGAAAGGAGTTCTTGAGATTAACACTCTGAATGGCATATTGGCTCAGAACAAAATATTGACTCAACAAGTCAATATGATTTCTCAAAGTCTGTCTGGAATGCAAAATGCACCAAGTAGTACTAAGGAGGCTTCATCTGAGGAAGAAGCCTATGATCCTGAGAACCCTTCAATGGAAGAGGTGACTTACATGGGAGAATCCTATGGAAACACCTATAATCCTTCATGGAGAAATCATCCAAATTTCTCATGGAAGGATCAACAGAGACCTCAACAAGGTTTCAACAATAATAATGGTGGAAGAAACAGGTTTAGCAATAGCAAGCCTTTTCCATCATCTTCTCAGCAACAGACAGAGAGTTCTAAGCAGAATACCTCTGACTTAGCAACCATGGTCTCTGATCTAATCAAAACCACTCAAAGTTTCATGACTGAAACAAGGTCCTCCATTAGAAACTTGGAGGCACAAGTGGGTCAGCTGAGCAAGAGAATTACTGAACTCCCTCCTAGTGCTCTCCCAAGCAATACAGAAGAAAATCCAAAAGGAGAGTGCAAGGCCATCAACATGGCCGAATTTTGGGAGGAAGGAGAAGCAGTGAACGCCACTGAGGAAGACCTCAATGGACGTCCACTGGCCTCCAATGAGTTCCCCAATGAGGAACCATGGGAATCTGAGGCTCAAAATGAGACCATAGAGATTCCATTGGACTTACTTCTGCCATTCATGAGCTCTGATGAGTATTCTTCCTCTGAAGAGGATGAGTATGTCACTGAAGAGCAAGTTGCTAAATACCTTGGAGCAATCATGAAGTTAAATGACAAGTTATTTGGAAATGAGACTTGGGAGGATGAAGCCCCTTTGCTCACCAAAGAACTGGATAACTTGTCTAGGCAGAAACTGCCTCAAAAGAGACAGGATCCTGGGAAGTTTTCAATACCTGTACCATAGGCACCATGACCTTCAAGAAGGCCTTGTGTGACTTAGGGTCAAGTGTAAACCTCATGCCTCTCTCTGTAATGGAGAAGTTAGGGATCTTTGAGGTGCAAGCTGCAAAAATCTCACTAGAGATGGCAGACAATTCAAGAAAACAAGCCTATGGACTTGTAGAGGATGTTCTGGTAAAAGTTGAAGACCATTACATCCCTACTGATTTCATAGTCCTAGAGACTGGGAAGTGCATGGATGAATCCATCATCCTTGGCAGACCCTTCCTAGCCACAGCAAAGGCTGTGATTGATGTTGATAGAGGAGAGTTGATCATTCAAGTGAATGAAGAATCCTTTGTGTTTGAGGCTCAAGGATATCCCTCTGTCACCATGGACAGGAAGCATGAAGAGCTCCTCTCAAAACAGAGCCAAACAGAGCCCCCACAGTCAAACTCTAAGTTTGGTGTTGGGAGGCCACAACCAAACTCTAAGTTTGGTGTTGAACCCCCACATTCAAACTCTAAAGTTTGGTGTTGGGAGGTTCCAACATGGCTCTGAGCATTTCTGAGGCTCCATGAGAGTCCTCTGTCAAGCTACTGACATTAAAGAAGCGCTTGTTGGGAGGCAACCCAATGTTATATTTTATCTATTTTCTTTTGTTATTTTATATTTTTTGTAGGTTGATGATCATGAGAAGTCACAAAATCAATGAAAAAAAAGCAAAAACAGAATGAAAAGTAGAAAGAAAAACAGCACACCCTGGAGGAGAGCGTGCTGGCGTTTAAATGCCAGTAAGGCTAGCTATTGGGCGTTTAACGCCAGAAAGAGGCACCAGACTGGCGTTAAACACCAGAAAAGGGCAAGAAGCTGGCGTTAAACGCCAGAAATGGGCACCAGCCCGGTGTTTAATGCCAGAAATGGCTAAAAACGCATTTTTGCATGCCATTTGGTGCAGGGATGACTTTTCCTTGACACCTCAGGATCTGTGGACCCCACAGGATCCCCACCTACCCCACCACTCTCTCTCATCTTCACCCATTCACCAATCACCTCAACACCTCTTCCCCAAAAACCCTTCACCTATCAAATCCCATCTTTCTCTTCACCACTCACATCCATCCTTCATAAAACCCCACCTACCTCACCATTCAAATTCAAACCACTTTCCCACCCAAACCCTCCCATACATGACCGAACCCTCATCCTCCCCCCACTCCTATATAAACCCATCTTCACTCCTTCATTTTCACACAACCTAAACACCACTTCTCCCCCTTTTGGCTGAACACAAAGCCATTCCCTTCTTCCTCATTTCTTCTTCTTCTACTCTCTTCTTTCTTCTTTTGCTCGAGGATGAGCAAACCTTTTAAGTTTGGTGTGGTGAAAGCACTGCTTTTTGTTTTTTCATAACCATTTATGGCATCCAAGGCCAGAGAAACCTCTAGAAAGAGGAAAGGGAAGGCAAAAGCTTCCACCTCCGAGTCATGGGAGATGGAGAGATTCATCTCAAGGGTGCATCAAGACCACTTCTATGAAGTTGTGGCCTTGAAGAAGGTGATCCCCGAGGTCCCTTTTTCACTCAAAAAGGGTGAATATCCGGAGATCCGACATGAGATCCGAAGAAGAGGTTGGGAAGTTCTTACCAACCCCATTCAACAAGCCAGAATCTTAATGGTTCAAGAGTTCTATGCCAATGCATGGATCACCAAGAACCATGATCAAAGTGTGAACCCGGATCCAAAGAATTATCTTACTATGGTTCGGGGGAAATACTTGGATTTTAGTCCGGAAAATGTAAGGTTGGCATTCAACTTGCCCATGATGCAAGGAGATGAACATCCTTACACTAGAAGGGTCAACTTTGATCAAAGGTTGGACCAAGTCCTCACAGTCATATGTGAAGAGGGCGCCCAATGGAAGAGAGATTCAAGAGGGAAGCCGGTTCAATTGAGAAGGCATAACCTCAAACCCGTGGCTAGAGGATGGTTGGAGTTTATCCAACGCTCAATCATTCCCACTAGCAACCGGTCCGAAGTTACCATAGACCGGGCTATCATGATTCATAGCATCATGATCGGAGAAGAAATAGAAGTTCATGAGGTTATAGCCCAAGAACTTTATAAGGTGGCAGATAAGTCTTCTACCTTGGCAAGGTTAGCCTTCCCTCATCTCATTTGTCACCTCTGTTATTCGGTTGGAGTTGACATAGAGGGAGACATCCCTATTGATGAGGACAAGCCCATCACTAAGAAGAGGATGGAGCACACAAGAGACCCCACTCTTCATGAGATCCCTGAGATACCTCAAGGGATGCACTTTCCTCCACAAAACTATTGGGAGCAACTAAACACCTCCCTAGGAGAATTGAGTTCCAATATGGGACAACTAAGGGTGGAGCATCAAGAGCACTCCATCATCCTCCATGAAATTAGAGAAGATCAAAGAATCATGAGAGAGGAGCAACAAAGACAAGGAAGAGACATTGAGGAGCTCAAGCACTCCATAGGATCTTCAAGAGGAAGAAAGAGCCGCCATCACTAAGGTGGACCCGTTCTTTAATTTCCTTGTTCTCTATTTTCCTGTTTTTCGAATTTTAGTGCTTATGTTTGTCTATGTTTGTGTCTTATGATCATTAGTGTCTTAGTGTCTATGCCTTAAAGTTATGAATGTCCTATGAATCCATCACCTTTCTTGAATGAAAAATGTTCTTAATTGAAAAAGAAAAGAATTGCATGAATTTTGAATTTTATAACAGTTTGATTATTTTGATGTGGTGGTAATACTTTCGTTCTCTGAATGTATGCTTAAACAGTGCATATGTCTTTTGAATTTGTGGTTCATGAATGTTGGCTCTTGAAAGAATGATGAAAAAGGAGACATGTTACTGAGGATCTGAAAAATCATAAAAATGATTCTTGAAGCAAGAAAAAGCAATGAAAAAAAAATATATTCGAAAAAAAAAAGAAAAAGAAAGAAAAAGAAAAGAAATAAGGTTGTGATCCAAGGCAAAGAGAGTGTGCTTAAGAACCCTGGACACCTCTAATTGGGGACTCTAGTAAAGCTGAGTCACAATCTGAAAAGGTTCACCCAATTATGTGTCTGTGGCATGTATGTATCCGGTGGTAATACTGGAAGACAGAGTGCTTTGGGCCACGGCCAAGACTCAATAAGTAGCTATGTTCAAGAATCATCATACTTTACTAGGAGAATCAATAACACTATCTGGATTCTAAGTTCCTAAAGAAGCCAACCATTCTGAATTTCAAAGGATAGAGTGAGATGCCAAAACTGTTCAGAGGCAAAAAGCTAAAAGCCCCGCTCATCTAATTAATACTGATCTTCATAGATGTTTTTTGGAATTCATTGCATATTCTCTTCTTTTTATCTTATTTGATTTTAGTTGCTTGAGGACAAGCAACAATTTAAGTTTGGTGTTGTGATGAGCGGATAATTTGTACGCTTTTTGGCATTGTTTTTAGTATGTTTTTAGTATGATCTAGTTAGTTTTTAGTATATTTTTATTAGTTTTTAGTTAAAATTCACTTTTCTGGACTTTACTATGAGTTTGTGTGTTTTTTTGTGATTTCAGGTATTTTCTGGCTGAAATTGAGGGACCTGAGCAAAAATCTGATTCAGAGACTAAAAAGGACTGCAGATGCTGTTGGATTCTGACCTCCCTGCACTCGAAGTGGATTTTCTGGAGCTACAGAAGCTCAATTGGCGCGCTCTCAACGGCGTTGGAAATTAGACATCCTGGGCTTTCCAGCAATATATGATAGTCCATACCTTGCCCAAGATTTGATGGCCCAACCGGCGTACAAAGTTACCCTCAGAAATCCCAGCGTTAAACGCCAGAACTGGCACCAAAATGGGAGTCAAACGCCCAAACTGGCACAAAAGCTGGCGTTTAACTCCAAGAAGAGTCTCTACACGAAAATGCTTCAATGCTCAGCCCAAGCACACACCAAGTGGGCCCGGAAGTGGATTTTTATGTCATTTACTCATCTCTGTAAACCTTAGGCTACTAGTTTTCTATAAGTAGGACCTTTTACTATTGTATTTTCATCTTTGGATTATTTTTAGATCCTTTGATCATCTTTGGACATCTAGTTCTTAGATCATTGGGAGGCTGGCCTCACGGCCATGCCTAGACCTTGTTCTTATGTATTTTCAACGGTGGAGTTTCTACACACCATAGATTAAGGTGTGGAGCTCTGCTGTACCTCGAGTATTAATGCAATTACTATTGTTCTTCTATTCAATTCCGCTTGTTCTTGTTCTAAGATATCACTTGTTCTTCAACTTGATGAATGTGATGATCCGTGACACTCATCATCATTCTCACCTATGAACGTGTGACTGACAACCACCTCCGTTCTACCTTCGATTGGGTGAATATCTCTTGGATTCCTGATACACGATGCATGGTTGATCGCCTGACAACCGAGTGCTCGCCTGACAACCGAGCTAGCCATTTCGTGAGATCAGAGTCTTCGTGGTATAGGCTAGAACTGATGGCGGCATTCAAGAGAATCCGGAAGGTCTAACCTTGTCTGTGGTATTCTGAGTAAGATTCAATGATTGAATGACTGTGACGTGCTTCAAACTCCTGAGGGCGGGGCGTTAGTGACAGACGCAAAAGAATCACTGGATTCTATTCCGGCCTGATCGAGAACCGACAGATGGATAGCCGTGCCGTGACAGGATGTGTTGAACATTTCCACTGAGAGGATGGGAGGTAGCCACTGACAACGGTGAAACCCTTGCTTAAGCTCGCCATGGAAACGAGTAAGAAGGATTGGATGAAGACAGTAGGAAAGCAGAGAGACGGAAGGGAAAGCATCTTCATACGCTTATCTGAAATTCCTACTAATGAATTACATAAGTATCTCTATCTTTATCTTTATGTTATATGCGTTTATCACCATACCCATTTGAGTTTGCCTGACTAAGATTTACAAGGTGACCATAGCTTGCTTCAAACCAACAATCTCTGTGGGATCGACCCTTACTCGCGTAAGGTTTATTACTTGGACGACCCAGTACACTTGCTGGTTAGTTGTGCGAAGTTGTGTTTATGCCATGGTATTGAACACCAAGTTTTTGGATTCGTTACCGGGGATTATTTGATTTGTGAAAAGTATTGATC
This sequence comes from Arachis hypogaea, assembly GCF_003086295.3. Classification (NCBI taxonomy): domain Eukaryota; kingdom Viridiplantae; phylum Streptophyta; class Magnoliopsida; order Fabales; family Fabaceae; genus Arachis; species Arachis hypogaea. The sequence continues at coordinate 36,171,234 of NC_092045.1, read as the reverse complement.
ACAATTTCGTGCACCAGTATGTATGGGGGAGAGACTTGAGCAAGTAAGTCCTTAGGGGTGCTTCAACACCTAGCACCTTGAACCAACTGGTTCGGGAGTGTTGGCTGAAAGCTTATCCTAAAGAGTTGCCCCCTTACAAAATACTTAGCCTAAAAACACAAATAAGCCCTTGAAATAACAATAAAAGGATCAATAAATAAAGGTCTCATGGGATATAACAAAGTGAGTATTTTAGGAGATGATAAAGGTCTGAAAGCCAGTAGTGGAATGAACCTAAGTTGCTATGCAAGAAACCACCATAAAATCAGTAATATGACCTCCACAAGAATGACTCATTTCTCTGGAGATTCCATTCATCATTCTCTTATTCCAGTACTTGCTTAGGGACAAGCAAGCTTTAAGTTTGGTGTTGTGATGTGGTGCGCGAAATTGTGAACAATACTTTTCACAACTCTCATAATCCCCCGGTCATGAACCCCAAAAACCTGGTGTTCAATACCATGGCATTACACAACTTCGCACAACTAACCAGCAAGTGCACTGGGTCGTCCAAGTAATAAACCTTACGCGAGTAAGGGTCGATCCCACGGAGATTATTAGTATTGAAGCAAGCTATGGTCATCTTGTAAATCTTAGTCAGGCAAACTCAAATAGTAATGGTGATGAACGAAAATAACACAAAGGTAAAGATAGAGATACTTATGTAATTCATTGGTAGGAACTTCAGATAAGCGCATGAAGATGCCTTCCCTTCCGTCTCTCTGCTTTCCTACTGTCTTCATCCAATCCTTCTTATTCCTTTCCATGGCAAGCTTGTGTAGGGTTTCACCGTTGTCAATGGCTACCTCCCATCCTCTCAGTGAAAGCGATTGCATATGCTCTGTCACAGCATAGCGGAATTCATCTGTCGGTTCTCAATCAGGCCGGAATAGAATCCAGTGATTCTTTTGCGTCTGTCACTAACGCCCCGCCCTCAGGAGTTTGAAGCACGTCACAGTCATTCAATCATTGAATCCTACTCAGAATACCACAGACAAGGTTAGACCTTCCGGATTCTCTTGAATGCTGCCATCAGTTCTCGCCTATACCACGAAGATTCCGATTAAAGAATCCAAGAGATATTCACTAGAGCCTTGATCGCTTGTAGAACAAGAGTGGTTGTCAGTCACCTTGTTCATGGGTGAGAATGATGATGAGTGTCACGGATCATCACATTCATCAAGTTGAAGAACAAGTGATATCTTAGATAAAGAACAAGCGGAATTGAATGGAAGAACAATAGTAATTGCATTAATACTCGAGGTACAGCAGAGCTCCACACCTTAATCTATGGTGTGTAGAAACTCCACCGTTGAAAATACATAAGAACAAAAGTGATCATTGGTTTCGGCCCCAGAGAGGGAACCAGAAGAACCAAGATGATAATACAATAGTAAAAGGTCCTATATATATAGAGAACTAGTAGCCTAGGATTTACAGAGATGAGTAAATGACATAAAAATCCACTTCCGGGCCCACTTGGTGTGTGTTTGGGCTGAGCATTGATGCATTTTCGTGTAGAGACTCTCCTTGGAGTTAAACGCCAGCTTTTATGCCAGTTTGGGCGTTTAACTCCCATTTTGATGCCAGTTCCGGCGTTTAACGCTAGATTTCCTGAGGGTGACTTTGAACGCCGGTTTGGGCCATCAAATCTTGGGCAAAGTATGGAGTATCATATATTGCTGGAAAGCCCAGGATGTCTACTTTCCAACGCCGTTGAGAGCGCGCCAATTGGGCTTCTGTAGCTCCAGAAAATCCACTTCGAGTGCAGGGAGGTCAGAATCCAACAGCATCTGCAGTCCTTTTCAGTCTCTGAATCAGATTTTTGCTCAGGTCCCTCAATTTCAGCCAGAAAATACCTGAAATCACAGAAAAACACACAAACTCATAGTAAAGTCCAGAAAAGTGAATTTTAACTAAAAACTAATAAAAATGTACTAAAAACACAACTCAAACTACTAAAAACATACTAAAAACAATGCCAAAAAGCGTACAAATTATCCGCTCATCACAACACCAAACTTAAATTGTTGCTTGTCCCCAAGCAACTGAAAATCAAACAAGATAAAAAGAAGAGAATATACTATAGACTCCAAATTATCAATGAAACTTAGCTCCAAATTAGATGAGCGGGACTAGTAGCGTTTTGCCTCCGAACAGTTTTGGCATCTCACTTTATCCTTTGAAATTCAGAATGATTGGCTTCTTTAGGAACTCAGAATCTAGATAGTGTCATTGATTCTCCTAGTTAAGTATGATGATTCTTGAACATAGCTACTTATTGAGTCTTGGCTGTGGCCCAAAGCACTCTGTCTTCCAGTATTACCACCGGATACATTCATGCCACAGACACATAATTGGGTGAACCTTTTCAGGTTGTGACTCAGCTTTGCTAAAGTCCCCAATTAGAGGTGTCCAGGGTTCTTAAGCACACTCTTATTGCCTTGGATCACAACTTTATTCCTTCTTTTTCTTTCTTTTTCTTTCTTTTTCTCTTTCCCCCTTTTTTTTTCCGCTTCCTTCCCCATTTTGTTTTGTATTCACTGCTTTTTCTTGCTTCAAGAATCATTTGTATGATTTTTCAGATCCTCAGTAACATGTCTCCTTTTTCATCATTCTTTCAAGAGCCAACAATTTTATCATTCATGAACCACAAATTCAAAAGACATATGCACTGTTTAAGCATACATTCAGAAAACAAAAGTATTGCCACCACATCAAACTAATTAATCCAGTTTTAAAGATGAATTCGAAATCCTGTACTTCTTGTTCTTTTGTGATAAAAACAGTTTTCATTTAAGAAAGGTGATGGATTCATATAACTTTTTGGCATAGACACTAAGACACTAATGATCACAAGACACAAACATGGATAAACATAAGCATAAAATTCGAAAAACAGAAGAATAAATAACAAGGAAATCAAGGAACGGGTCCACCTTAGTGATGGCGGCTCTTTCTTGCTCTTGAAGATCCTATGGAGTGCTTGAGCTCCTCAATGTCTCTTCCTTGTCTTTGTTGCTTCTCCCTCATGATTCTTTGATCTTCTCTAATCTCATGAAGGATGATGGATTGTTCTTGATGCTCCACCCTTAGTTATCCCATGTTGGAACTCAATTCTCCTAGGGAGGTGTTTAGTTGCTCCCAATAGTCTTGTGGAGGAAAGTGCATCCCTTGAGGTATCTCAGGGATCTCATGATGAGAGGGGTCTCTTGTTTGCTCCATCTTTTTTTTTTCTTAGTGATGGGCTTGAGGTCATGCCTTCTCAGTTGAACCGGCTTTGGATGCCATAAATGGTTATGGAAAAACAAAAAGCAATGCTTTTACCACACCAAACTTAAAAGGTTTGCTCATCCTCGAGCAAAAGAAGAAAGAAGAGAGTAGAAGAAGAAGAAAATGGAGGATATGGAGGAGGTTGTGTGGTTCGGTCAAAAGGGGGAAGAAGTAGTGTTTAGGGTGTGAGTGGTGAAGAGAAAGATGGGTTTTGATGGGTGAAGGGTGTTTGGGAAAGAGGTATTGAGGTGATTGGTAAATGGGTGAAGAAGAAAGAGAGAGTGGTGGGGTTGGTGGGGATCCTGTGGGGTCCACAGATCCTGTGGTGTCAAGAAAAAGTCATCCCTGCACCAAATGGCACTCAAAATCACGTTTTGAGCCATTTCTGGCGTTAAACGCCGGGCTGGTGCCCCTTTCTGGCGTTTAAAGCCAGGTTCTTGCCCTTTTCTGGCGTTTAACGCCAGTCTGGTGCCCCTTTCTGGCGTTAAACGCCCAGAATGGTGCCAGACGGGGCGTTAAACGCCCAACTGCTAGCCTCACTGGCGTTTAAACGCCAGTGAATTCTTCCTCCAGGGTGTGCTGTTTTTCTTCCTATTTTTCATTCTGTTTTTGCTTTTTCAATTGATTTTGTGACTTCTTATGATCATCAACCTACAAAAACATAAAATAACAAAAGAAAATAGTTAACTATAAAACATTGGGTTGCCTCCCAACAAGCGCTTCTTTAATGTCATTAGCTTGACAGAGGACTCTCATGGAGCCTCAGAACTGCTCAGAACCGTGTTGGAACCTCCCAACACCAAACTTAGAGTTTGAATGTGGGGGTTCAACACCAAACTTAGAGTTTGGCTGTGGCCTCCCAACACCAAACTTAGAGTTTGACTGTGGGGGCTCTGTTTGGCTCTGTTTTGAGAGAAGCTCTTCATGCTTCCTCTCCATGATGATAGAGGGATATCCTTGGGCCTTAAACACCAAGGATTCTTCATTCACTTGAATGATCAATTCTCCTCTATCAACATCAATTACAGCCTTTGCTGTGGCTAGGAAGGGTCTGCCAAGGATAATGGGTTCATCCATGCACTTCCCAGTCTCTAGGACTATGAAATCAGTAGGGATGTAATGGTCTTCAACCTTTACCAGAACATCCTCTACAAGTCCATAGGCTTGTTTTCTTGAGTTGTCTGCCATCTCTAGTGAGATTTTTGCAGCTTGCACCTCAAAGATCCCTAATTTCTCCATTACAGAGAGGGGCATGAGGTTCACACTTGATCCTAAGTCACACAAGGCCTTCTTGAAGGTCATGGTGCCTATGGTACAAGGTATAGAAAACTTCCCAGGATCCTGTCTCTTTTGAGGCAGTTTCTGCCTAGACAAGTCATCCAGTTCCTTGGTGAGCAAAGGGGATTCATCCTCCCAAGTCTCATTTCCAAATAACTTGTCATTCAGCTTCATGATTGCTCCAAGGTATTTGGCAACTTGCTCCTCAGTGACATACTCATCCTCTTCAGAGGAGGAATACTCATCAGAGCTCATGAATGGCAGAAGTAAGTCCAGTGGAATCTCTATGGTCTCATTTTGAGCCTCAGATTCCCATGGTTCCTCATTGGGGAACTCACTGGAAGCCAGTGGACGCCCAGTGAGGTCTCCCTCAGTGGCGTTCACTGCCTCTTCTTCCTCCCAGAATTCGGCCATGTTGATGGCCTTGCACTCTCCTTTTGGATTTTCTTCAGTATTGCTTGGGAGAGTACTAGGAGGGAGTTCAGTAATTTTCTTGCTCAGCTGACCCACTTGTCCTTCCAAATTCCTAATGGAGGACCTAGTTTCAGTCATGAAACTTTGAGTGGTTTTGATTAGATCAGAGACCATGGTTGCTAAGTCAGAGGTATTCTGCTTAGAGCTCTCTGTCTGTTGCTGAGAAGATGATGGAAAAGGCTTACTATTGCTAAACCTGTTTCTTCCACCATTATTGTTATTGAAACCTTGTTGAGGTCTCTGTTGATCCTTCCATGAAAGATTTAGATGATTCCTCCATGAAGGATTATAGGTGTTTCCATAGGGTTCTCCCATGTAATTCACCTCTTCTATTGAAGGGTTCTCAGGAACATAAGCTTCTTCCTCAGATGAAGCTTCCTTAGTACTGCTTGGTGCATTTTGCATTCCAGACAGACTTTGAGAAATCATATTGACTTGTTGAGTCAATATTTTGTTCTGAGCCAATATGGCATTCAGAGTGTCAATCTCAAGAACTCCTTTCTTCTGACTAGTCCCATTGTTCACAGGATTTCTTTCAGAAGTGTACATGAATTGGTTATTTGCAACCATTTCAATTAGTTCTTGAGCCTCAGTAGGCGTCTTCTTCAGATGAAGAGATCCTCCAGCAGAGCTATCCAAAGACATCTTGGATAGTTCAGAGAGACCATCATAGAAAATACCTATGATGCTCCATTCAGAAAGCATGTCAGAAGGACATTTTCTGATTAATTGTTTGTAGCTTTCCCAAGCTTCATAGAGGGATTCACCATCCTTCTGTCTGAAGGTTTGGACTTCCACTCTAAGCTTACTCAATTTTTGAGGTGGAAAGAACTTTGCCAAGAAGGCATTGACCAGCTTTTCCCAAGAGTCCAGGCTTTCTTTAGGTTGAGAGTCCAACCATATTCTAGCTCTGTCTCTTATAGCAAAAGGGAATAGCATCAGTCTATAGACCTCAGGGTCAACCCCATTAGTCTTTGACTGTGTCACAGATTTGCAAGAATTCAGCTAAAAACTGATGAGGATCTTCCAATGGAAGTCCATGGAACTTGCAATTCTGTTGCATTAGAGAAACTAATTGAGGCTTAAGCTCAAAGTTGTTTGCTCTAATGGCAGGGATAGAGATGCTTCTCCCATAGAAATCGGGAGTAGGTGCAGTAAAGTCACCCAGCACCTTCCTTGCATTGTTGTTGTTTTCGGCTGCCATGGCTTCTTCTTCCTTGAAAATTTCTGTTAGGTCCTCAACTATGAACGTGTGCCTGACAACCACCTCCGTTCATAGAGATTTGTGCTTTAGCTTCTCTTAGCTTTCGCTTCAAGGTCCTTTCAGGCTCAGGGTTAGCTTCAACAAGAATGCCTTTGTCTCTGCTCCTGCTCATATGAAAGAGAAGAGAACAAGAAAATATGGAATCCTCTATGTCACAGTATAGAGATTCCTTGAGGTGTCAGAGGAAGAAAAATGGAAGACAGAGGTAGAAAATTCGAACTTATCAAAGAAGATGGAGTTCGAGTTTTGCATTAAGGAATAGTGTTAGTCCATAAATAGAAGGATGTGAGAAGAAGGGAAGTAATTTTCGAAAATTTAAGTAAAAGATTTTGAAAACATTTTGAAAAACACTTAATTGATTTTCGAAAATAAGAGTGGAAAAGAAATCAAGTGATTTTTGAAAAAGATTTTGAAATTAGAAATTAAAAAGATTTGATTGAAAACTTATTTTGAAAAAGATGTGATTAAAAAGATATGATTTGAAAACAATTTTAAAAGATATGATTTGAAAACAATTTGAAAAGATATGATTTTAAAAATTAATGACTTGCCTAACAAGAAAAGATATGATTCAAACATAAAACCTTCCTCAACAGAAAAGGCAAAAAATGTTCAATCAAATCATTAATTGTTAGTAAGTATCTTTGAAAAAGGAAAGAAATTGATTTTGAAAAACATTTGATTGAAAAGATTTGATTTGAAAAAGATTTGATTTTGAAAAACTTTGAAAACTTGAAAAAAAAATTGATTTGAAAACAAAATCCTCCCCCTTGTGCCATCCTGGCGTTAAACGCCCAGAATGGTGCACATTCTGGCGTTTAACGCCCAATGCACTACCTTTTTGGGCGTTAAACGCCCAACCAGGCACCCTGGCTGGCGTTTAAACGCCAGTCTGTCCTTCTTCACTGGGCGTTTTGAACGCCCAGCTTTTTCTGTGCAATTCCTCTGCTGTATGTTCTGAATCTTCAATTCTCTGTATTATTGACTTGAGAAGACACAAATTAAAAATATTTTTGGATTTTTTTTTAATAATCAAAATGCAACTAAATTCAAATAACAATGCATGCAAGACACCAAACTTAGCAGTTTGTATACTACTGACACTAACAGGATGAAAATGCATATGAGACACACAAAACACTCAAGTCAATTGAATTCAAAGATCAGAGCACGAAAATTATCAAGAATCACTTGAAAATCCTTAATACATATGAATGAATGCATGCAATTGACACTAAACTTAAGATGAGACACTAGACCTAAACAATATTTTTGGATTTTATGATTTTGTAATTTTTTTTGTGTTTTTCGAAAATTAAGTGGAAAAAGATATCAAAGTTCTCAATGAGAATTCCAGGAATCATGCAATGTTAGTCTAAAGCTTTAGTCTAAAGGAATTAGACATGGCCGGCCAAGCTTCAGCAGGACATTGCATTCAAGAGCTAAATTGATGAAGATCAATCAGCTTTGGTGATGATAAGAGCATCACTTTGAAACACTAGAATTCATTCTTAAGAACTCTGAAAAAAAAAATACCTAATCTAAGCAACAAGATGAACCGTCAGTTGTCCAAACTAGAACAATCCCCGGCAACGGCGCCAAAAACTTGGTGCGCGAAATTGTGAACAATACTTTTCACAACTCTCATAATCCCCCGGTCATGAACCCCAAAAACTTGGTGTTCAATACCATGGCATTACACAACTTCGCACAACTAACCAGCAAGTGCACTGGGTCGTCCAAGTAATAAACCTTACGCGAGTAAGGGTCGATCCCACGGAGATTGTTAGTATTGAAGCAAGCTATGGTCATCTTGTAAATCTTAGTCAGGCAAACTCAAATAGTAATGGTGATGAACGAAAATAACACAAAGGTAAAGATAGAGATACTTATGTAATTCATTGGTAGGAACTTCAGATAAGCGCATGAAGATGCCTTCCCTTCCGTCTCTCTGCTTTCCTACTGTCTTCATCCAATCCTTCTTATTCCTTTCCATGGCAAGCTTGTGTAGGGTTTCACCGTTGTCAATGGCTACCTCCCATCCTCTCAGTGAAAGCGATTGCATATGCTCTGTCACAGCATAGCGGAATTCATCTGTCGGTTCTCAATCAGGCCGGAATAGAATCCAGTGATTCTTTTGCGTCTGTCACTAACGCCCCGCCCTCAGGAGTTTGAAGCACGTCACAGTCATTCAATCATTGAATCCTACTCAGAATACCACAGACAAGGTTAGACCTTCCGGATTCTCTTGAATGCTGCCATCAGTTCTCGCCTATACCACGAAGATTCCGATTAAAGAATCCAAGAGATATTCACTAGAGCCTTGATCGCTTGTAGAACAAGAGTGGTTGTCAGTCACCTTGTTCATGGGTGAGAATGATGATGAGTGTCACGGATCATCACATTCATCAAGTTGAAGAACAAGTGATATCTTAGATAAAGAACAAGCGGAATTGAATGGAAGAACAATAGTAATTGCATTAATACTCGAGGTACAGCAGAGCTCCACACCTTAATCTATGGTGTGTAGAAACTCCACCGTTGAAAATACATAAGAACAAAAGTGATCATTGGTTTCGCCCCAGAGAAGGAACCAGAAGAACCAAGATGATAATACAATAGTAAAAGGTCCTATATATATAGAGAACTAGTAGCCTAGGATTTACAGAGATGAGTAAATGACATAAAAATCCACTTCCGGGCCCACTTGGTGTGTGTTTGGGCTGAGCATTGATGCATTTTCGTGTAGAGACTCTCCTTGGAGTTAAACGCCAGCTTTTATGCCAGTTTGGGCGTTTAACTCCTATTTTGATGCCAGTTCCGGCGTTTAACGCTGGAATTCCTGAGGGTGACTTTGAACGCCGGTTTGGGCCATCAAATCTTGGGCAAAGTATGGACTATCATATATTGCTGAAAAGCCCAGGATGTCTACTTTCTAACGTTGTTGAGAGCGCGCCAATTGGGCTTCTGTAGCTCCAGAAAATCCACTTCGAGTGCAGGGAGGTCAGAATCCAACAGCATCTGCAGTCCTTTTCAGTCTCTGAATCAGATTTTTGCTCAGGTCCCTCAATTTCAGCCAGAAAATACCTGAAATCACAGAAAAACACACAAACTCATAGTAAAGTCCAGAAAAGTGAATTTTAACTAAAAACTAATAAAAATGTACTAAAAACTCAACTCAAACTACTAAAAACATACTAAAAACAATGCCAAAAAGCGTACAAATTATCCGCTCATCATGATGCCAGGGCATTTTGGCCAGTTTCACTGACCTTTTCTTTACCATTTTTAGGTAATTTCATGCATTTTCTTAGGAAATAAGTTAGTTTTGGGCAAATATTCACTCAGACCTTGATTCAAGCATACATTGTGCATTTTACATTATTTCATGTGGATTTTGCATGATTTTAATGACAAAATTGTATATTGCATTACCCATGATGTGGACTAGAACTTTGATGCACTCTATTGCTTGATTTCAGGACCAAAGGAAGCAAGGAATGGGAGGTAACTTGCAAAGTTAAGGAGAAAAGTGATTGCCAAAAACACTCTCAAAAGCCATCAATGCCCACGTTAAAGAGTCACGTTAACTAAGTTAACGTGAACTCTAACGTGGAGAAGAGAAGTTGAGCCAACGTTAGTGACACTTAACATTGTCACTAACGTTGGCAATTGCTCACAAATGGCCACGTTAGAAGCCACGTTAACCTAGTTAACGTGGCCTCTAACGTTAAAGGGGGAAGAGAAGCCAACGTTAGTGACACTCAACATTGTCACTAACGTTGGCCTAAGGTGCAAAGAGCCACGTTAACTCCCACGTTAACTTGGTTAACGTGGGAGCTAACATAAGAGATGGAGAGTTGTCGACAACATTAGTGACACTCAACATTGTCACTAACGTTGGAGCAACCACACAACCCCCAAGAACCACGTTAACCTCCACGTTAACTTGGTTAACGTGGAAGCTAACAATGAGGAATGAAGAATGAGCCAACGTTAGTGACACTCAACATTGTCACTAACGTTGGGATGGCTAAGAATGGCCACGTTAGAAGCCATGTTAACCCAGTTAACGTGGACTCTAACGTGAGACCTAGGGGCACACTTGAACGTTAGTGACAATGTTGAGTGTCACTAACGTTCTCGAAGGTTGGCAAAAGCCACGTTAGAAGCCACGTTAACCTAGTTAACGTGAGCTTTAACGTGAAGCAAGAAGGGGCACACTTAAACGTTAGTGACAATGTTGAGTGTCACTAACGTTCTCGAAGGCTAGCAAGGCAAAGTCAAAAGCCACGTTAACCCAGTTAACGTGGGCTTTAACGTGAGGCAAAGGGGTGCATGGCAACGTTAGTGACAATGTTAAGTGTCACTAACGTTCTCGAACTTGTATTTTCACTAAATGTTAAACACCCCTAACGTCTTGAGCAAAAGTTTCTGCCCACTTCACACTTTCTCTCTGCAAGTAAGCCAAGCCCAATTGAAGAAAGGAACTGCTTCAAGCTCAAAGATCCAGAGGCCCAAGACTTGAAGAACAAACTAGAAGCTGAGAATAGTAGTATATATAGGAGTAGTTTTGAAATAGAGAGGAGCTTTTTGGGGGAGGAGCTAGGAGAGAGAACTACTCTTTGTATCTACTTTCTTTGCATTTCTAGCTTTATGATGTATTCTCCATCTTTGATTTTGATTTCTAGAGCTATGAACAACTAAACCCCTTTCATTGGGTTAGGGAGCTCTGTTGTAATTTGATGGATCAATACTAATTTTCTTATTCTTCTTCTATCTTTCCTTTTGATTTTACTTGAAAGCTTTCGATCTTCATCCAATTGGATATTTATCTTGGAAAAGAAGCTATTCAAACATGGATCTCTTCGGATCCTTGAAAGAGGAATGAAGAGATTAGCTAGACCAAATTGAGTGTGGATGGGTATGTGGCTATAACCCTCTAAGCATTTGATTTGGGAAGTGCATGTGGTATAATCAGTGACCACACTTCATCTCTTCTCATGAGCAATTGACCAAGGAATTGGCTATTGATCAAGATTTGAGAGATTGAATTGCAAGAAATTATGATTCAATCACTTAAGATTGCCAAGGAGATCAATGAGTGCATTGATTGAGGAAGTGATGAAAATGAAATTGATCCGGAGAATGCAACATCTCCTAAGCCCAATGAACTCCCCATTTCTGATCTTATCCATTCTCTTTATTTTCTGCAATTTACTTTTATGAGCAATTCCCCCATTCCCATTTACAATTCTGCTATTTACTTTCAGTCATTTACTTTCTCGCCATTTTAATTTCTGCAATTATCAACTCTATTCATGGATTCGCTCAACTAGATCATTCCTCTAATTAAAGTTGCTTGATCAATCAATCCCTGTGGGATTCGACCTCACTCTATTGTGAGTTTTTACTTGACGACAAATTCGGTACACTTGCCGAATGGGAATTTGTTGAGAGACAAGTTTTACCCCGATAAAAAAGAAAAACGCCGAATGACGCGTCCACGTGAATGACGCGGCCGCGTGACGTGTGCGATCTGCAGAATTTTAGAAGTCGCTGGCAGAGTTTCTGGGCCGGATTTCAACCCAATTTTTGGCCCGGAATCACAGATTAGAGCCAGGGAACATGCAGAAATGAGACACAATTCATTCTACATAATTTTTAATTTTAGATCTGGATTTACTCCTTCCCTAGGTTTTTCACTCACTTGAGCATTCATAATTAGGATTGGAAGATTTTGGCTTTAGCTTTTGAGAAGAGTCTACCTCCGGTACTAGTCATCTTATTTTGTTATTTACTTTTTATATTTATTCTTCCATATTCTTAATCCATCTAGAGTTGACATTGGATTATTTCTACAAGTTATTAATATAGACTATTTTTATTTTCAATTAATCCTTTTATTATTATTTATCATGTTTTCTTTTATTTTCACCATTAATTCTGTTAAATTTATAATTATGATGAGTGAGTAGTTCCATGACTTGATTGGGGGATGATTGAAAGGAACCCTTGAGTTGAATTACTCAAGAGAGAAATTATAATTGGATTTATTGTTGAATCACCCTCTAATCATTAACTCTAGTCGTTCCTAAGCGAGAGGATTAGGACTTATGACTAGAAACAGATTTCTAACTTGCTTGACTTTCCTTTACCTAGTAAGGGTTAACTAAGCAGAGCGACTTCCAATTATTAATTAATCTTGAGAGTATTTCAACAAGAATAGGGCTTCCAATTAATCTACCCCCAGTCAAGGATTTTATTTAAAATTAGTTAAATTCTCTAGATTAATTCCCTGCTTATCAACTAAACCATTTTTGAAAACGCCGGATTGACAAAATAGCACATCTCCTTGCAACTCGTTGGGAGACGACCTGGGATTCATACTCCCAGTATTTTAATTTTCAATATTATGACAACCCCTTTTAAATTGATAAGCGGATTTTCGGCTGGTTAAGGACTGTACTTGCAACGTGTCCCTATTAATAAATTCTTAACTCGCCAATTTTTGCCACGTCAATTTTTTGGCGCCATTGCCGGGGAGTTGCAACAGTGTGTTAGTTTATTAATTGGCATATATTTAACTGCAATTTTTCTTTTTAATTTTGTTACCATGAGCTGTACGTTTCTCTCGTTAAATGACGCGTTCACTTCCTGATCCAAGCTTGCCAGCATTTGACCCTGAGATTGAGAGAACTATTTCACGTATAAGGCAAGCTCGGTGTCGGCGAGTCCTCTTTGAGGATGAACCTAAACCGTCATCTAAAGAAGAAACAAGCTCCCTTTCTACTGATCCAGTTGATTTACGTGCAGGCGACATGGCAGCGCCTAGGAGAGTCACTATCCAGGAGGAAGGAACCCCTGATTTTATGCTCCAACCATTCCAGGCACACCACCCAGCAGTACCTGTAGATTTTGAAATAAAGTCTTCACTACTCAACTTGATGCCCAAGTTTCATGGTTTAACTACTCAAGAGCCTATCAAATACCTGAGGGATTTTCAGTCTGCTTGTTCTAGTGTCAAGCGTAATGGCACTGATGAAATCTCCATTCTGTTAAAAGCCTTCCCATTCTCTCTTGAGGGAAAGGCAATAGAGTGGTACTACACTCAACCCGGAACAACTGTATCCAACTGGGATACACTTAGAAGAGAATTTTTGGAGAAATTCTTTCCAGCTGAAGTTGCCGATAAACTGAGGAAAGACATGTCCATGATCATTCAGGATGAATCTGAAACTCTCTATGAATACTTGGAACGCTTCAATAATCTTATAGAAGCATGTTCGCACCATATGATTGACAAGATAGTGTTGCTCGGTTACTTTACACAGGGCTTGAAATCTCAAGATAGAACCACATTGGAAGGTGCTAGCAATGGGTCTATGAAAAAGTACAAGACTACAGAAGAAGCATGGCAATTGATCAGCGACTTAGCCGAATCTACCAGAAATCACAGACAGAAATGAGGCCGGTCAAGAGCTGTTGCAGAGATATCCACTAGTAAAGAGACTGCTGCTATAGCTCAGAGCTTATGTGAAATGACTAACTTGATGAAGCAGATGCAGCTAAATCAACAACAACCACAGCAAGTTCAGCCATCTACACCACAGCACAACCAGCAGTTGGTTCCATAAAGAGTATGCGGAATTTGTGCAGATTACAGTCACTATACTGATGAGTGTCTGCAACTCCAACCGGAAGACAAAACTGTAGCAGCCACTCATAACTTTCATGACCGCCCCAATCAAGGGTACAATCAAGGTGGCGGCTATAACCAAGGATGGCAGGATAACTCTATAACCAAGACTGGAGAGACAATTCTAACCAGGGTTAGAGGGACAATCATAATAGAGGAGGCAGAGATAACAATGGAAATCAGAGGTGGAATAACAATAACAACTTCAGGCAGCAGAATCAGAATCAGGCCTACAAAGCACCTCATCTAAGACAATCTCAAAATTCTCAGCAAACCTCTCAGATCACTTATCCCTCTTCATCCCCTAATGATGAGTTACTACAAGCCATTGATCGGAGACAACAGGCTTTGGAAAATAACTTTAATGCTACTCCGAATGGTTTGACTTCTACTTTGCAAGCCCTTGTCTCACAGGCTGGATCATTGACCAACTCCAACAACCAGTCCTCAAACTCTGGTGGACTCCCCTCTCAACCACTACCCAACCCAAAAGGTGGTATTAATGCCATCACCCTAAGATCCAAAACCACATTGCAAGAGAGGAATCAGGAAGAGCCAAATCCACCTGAACACGCCTCAGCTGAAGAGGTAGTGGAAATAGAAGATGTTGAAGAAGAGGAAAGCATTGGTGCACGAAGTTGTGATCATCAATGGCGCCATCAACATGGTACACTCAATTGCAATCTCAACTCTTTATCACAACTTCGCATAACTAACCAGCAAGTGCACTGGGTCGTCCAAGTAATAAATCTTACGCGAGTAAGGGTCGATCCCACGGAGATTGTTAGTATGAAGCAAGCTATGGTCATCTTGTAAATCTCAGTCAGGCAGATTCAAATGGTTATAGATGATTTATGAATAAAGCATAAAATAAAGATAGAGATACTTATGTAATTCATTGGTGAGAATTTCAGATAAGCATATGGAGATGCTCTATCCCTTTCGTCTTTCTGCTTTCCTACTGTCTTCATCCAATCCTTCTTACTCCTTTCCATGGTAAGCTGTATGTTGGGCATCACCATTGTCAATGGCTATAGTCCCGTCCTCTCAGTGAAAATGTTCAACGCGCTCTATCACAGCACGGCTAATCATCTTTCGGTTTTCAATCAGGTTGGAATAGAATCCAGTGATTCTTTTGCGTCTGTCACTAACGCCCAGCCTTCAGGAGTTTGAAGCTCGCCACAATCATTCAATCCTCGAATCCTACTCAGAATACCATAGACAAGGTTTAGACCTTCCGGATTCTCTTGAATGCCACCATCAATTCTAGCTTATACCACGAAGATTCTGATTAAGGAATCCAAGAGATAAACATTCAAGCCTTGTTTACTTGTAGAACGGAAGTGGTTGTCAGGCATGCGTTCATAAGTGAGAATGATGATGAGCGTCACATAATTATCATATTCATCATGTTCTTGGGTGCGAATGAATATCCTAGAACAAGAATGAGCTGAATTGAATAGAAGAACAATAGTAATTGCATTAACACTCGAGGTACAGCAGAGCTCCACACCTTAATCTATGGTGTGTAGAAACTCCACCATTGAAAATACATAAGAACAAGGTCTAGGCATTGCCGAATGGCCAGCCTCCCATAATCTAAGAACTAGACGTCCAAAGATGATCCTCAGATCTAAAGTGATTAAAAGATTCCAGGATGTCAAATACAATAGTAAAAGGTCCAATTTGTAGAGAACTAGTAGCTTAGGGTTTACAAAGATGAGTAAATGACATAAAAATCCACTTCCAGGCCACTTGGAGTGTGCTTGGGCTGAGCATTGAAGCTTTCATGTGTAGAGACATTTCTTGGAGTTAAACGCCAGCTTTTGTGCCAGTTTGGGCGTTTAACTCCCATTCTTATGCCAGTTCCGGCGTTTTACGCCAGAATTCTTGAGCTGACTTGGAACACCTATTTGGGCCATCAAATCCTCGGACAAAGTATGGACTATTATACATTGCTGGAAAGCCCAGGAAGTCTATTTTCCGACGCAATTGAGAGCGCGCCAATTGGGCTTGTGCATCTCCAGAAAATCTACTTCAAGTGCAGGGATATCAGAATCCAACAGCATCTGCAGTCCTTTTCAGCCTCTGAATCAGATTTTTGCTCAGGTCCCTCAATTTCAGCCAGAAAATACCTGAAATCACAAAAAAATACACAAACTCATAGTAAAGTCTAGAAAGTGAATTTTAACTAAAAAATAATAAAAATATAATAAAAACTAACTAAAACATACTAAAAACATACTAAAAACAATGCCAAAAAGCGTATAAATTATCCGCTCATCACAACACCAAACTTAAATAGTTGCTTGTCCCCAAGCAACTGAAAATCAAATAAGATAAAATGAAGAGAATATGCAATGAATTCCAAAAATATCTATGAAGATCAGTATTAATTAGATGAGCGGGGCTTTTAGCTTTTTGCCTCTGAACAGTTTTGGCATCTCACTCTATCCTTTGAAATTCAGAATGATTGGCTTCTATAGGAACTCAGAATCCAGATAGTGTTATTGATTCTCCTAGTTAAGTATGATGATTCTTGAACACAACTACTTTATGAGTCTTGACCGTGGCCCAAAGCACTCTGTCTTCCAGTATTACCACCGGATACATACATGCCACAGACACATAACTGGGTGAACCTTTTCAGATTGTGACTCAGCTTTGCTAGAGTCTCTAATTAGAGGTGTCCAGGGTTCTTAAGCACACTCTTTTTGCCTTGGATCATGACTTTATTTTTACCCTTGCCTTTTGGCTTTTTTTTTTGTATTCGCTACTTTTCTTGCTTCAAGAATCATTTTTTTTATTTTTCAGATCCTCAGTAACATGTCTCCTTTTTCATCATTCTTTCAAGAGCCAACATTCATGAACAACAAATTCAAAAGACATATGCACTTTTCAAGCATACATTTAGAAGTCAAAGTATTGCCACCACATCAAAATAATTAATCTGTTATAAAATTCAAAATTCATGCAATTCTTCTCTTTTTCAATTAAGAACATTTTTCATTTAAGAAAGGTGATGGATTCATAGGACATTCATAACTTTAAGGTATAGACACTAAGACACTAATGATCATAAGACACAAACATAGATAAACATAAGCATGAAAATTCGAAAAACAGGAAAATAAAGAACAAGGAGATTTAAAGAACGGATCCACCTTAGTGATGGTGGCTTGTTCTTCCTCTTGAAGATCTTATGGAGTGCTTGAGCTCCTCAATGTCTCTTCCTTGCCTTTGTTGCTCCTCTCTCACGATTCTTTGATCTTCTCTAATTTCATGGAGGAGGATGGAATGTTCTTGGTGCTCCACCCTTAGTTGTCCCATGTTGGAACTCAATTCTCCTAGGGAGGTGTTGATTTGCTCCCAATAGTTTTGTGGAGGAAAGTGCATCCCTTGAGGCATCTCAGGGATTTCATGATGCGGAATCTCCTTATGTCCATGAGTGGGATCTCTTGTTTGCTCCATCCTCTTCTTAGTGATGGGCTTGTCCTCATCAATGAGGATGTCTCCCTCTATGTTAATTCCAACTGAATAACAGAGGTGACAAATGAGATGAAGGAAGGCTAACCTTGCCAAGGTAGAGGACTTGTCCGCCACCTTATAAAGTTCTTAGGATATAACCTCATGAACTTCTACTTCCTCTCCAATCATGATGCTATGAATCATGATAGCCCGGTCTATAGTAACTTCGGACCGGTTGCTAGTGGGAATGATTGAGTGTTGGATAAACTCCAACCATCCCCTAGCCACGGGCTTGAGGTCATGCCTTCTCAGTTGAACCGGCTTCCCTCTTGAATCTCTCTTCCATTGAGCGCCCTCTACACAAATGTCTATGAGGACTTGGTCCAACCTTTGATCAAAGTTGACCCTTCTAGTGTAAGGGTGTTCATCTCCTTGCATCATGGGCAAGTTGAATGCCAAGCTTACATTTTCCGGACTAAAATCTAAGCATTTCCCCCGAACCATTGTAAGCCAATTCTTTGGGTCCAGGTTCACACTTTGATCATGGTTCTTGGTGATCCATGCATTGGCATAGAACTCTTGAACCATTAAGATTCCGACTTGTTGAATGGGGTTGGTAAAAACTTCCCAACCTCTCCTTTGGATCTCATGTCGGATCTCCGGATATTCACTCTTTTTGAGTTTGAAAGGGACCTCGGGGATCACCTTCTTCATGGTCACAACTTCATAGAAGTGGTCTTGATGCACCCTTGAGATGAATCTCTCCATCTCTCATGACTCGGAGGTGGAAGCTTTTGCCTTCCCTTTCCTCTTTCTAGAGGTTTCTCCGGCCTTAGATGCCATAAATGGTTATGGAAAAACAAAAAGCAATGCTTTTACCATACCAAACTTAGAAGGTTTGCTCGTCCTCAAGCAAAAGAAGAAAGAAGAGAGTAGAAGAAGAAGAAATAGAGGAGATGGAGGTGGCTTTGTGGTTCGGCCAAGGGGGAGAAGTAGTGTTTAGATTGTGTGAAAATGAAGGAATGAAGATGGGTTTATATAGGAGTGGAGAGGGGTTGTATGGTTCGGCCATTATGGATGGGTTTGGGAAGGAAAGTGGTTTGAATTTGAATGGTGAAGTAGGTGGGGTTTTATGAAGGATGGATGTGAGTGGTGAAGAGAATAGTGGGATTTGATAGGTGAGGGGTTTTTCGGGGAAGAGGTGTTGAGGTAATTGGTGAATGGGTGAAGAAGAGGGAGAGTGGTGGGGTAGGTGGGGATCCTGTGGGGTCCACAGATCCTGAGGTGTCAAGGAAAATTCATCCCTGCACCAAGTGGCGAGCAAAAATGCTCCTTCTGCCAATTTTGGCGTTAAACGCCGGGCTGGTGCCCATTTCTGGCGTTTAACGCCAGCTTCTTGCCCCTTCCTGGCGTTTAACGCCAGTCTGGTGCCCCTTTCTGGCGTTAAACGCCCAGAATGGTACCAGACTGGGCGTTAAACGCCCATTTGCTGCCCTTACTGGCGTTTAAACGCCAGCAAGTTTTCTTCTAGGGTGTTGTTCATACCCTGACCAAGCTCCTCCAACTCGGCAAAATCCATGAAAGGTCCGACCTCGTCCCAAAGCCCACACCTGAGGTCGGACCTCGGACAATAAAAGCTAAGAAGGCCCATCAAAAGGATTGCAGCCCAAAACCTAAAGGCCGAAAAGGCCTAGGAAAGGCGGTTCCACAAAGATAGAGATAAAACTCCCAAAAGATAAGATAAGATAAGAATATCTTATCCAGGGAAGATCACGGCCAACTATTATAAATACACTGGAGCACCCAGGTATAACTCACACTCTAATTCTACTCAATATCTGCTTGGACCCATGCTAACTTAAGCATCGGAGTGTCATTGCAGGTACAACCACCAACCTCTCTGTATATCAAGCTCGGGTCATCAATCCCCCCACCTCGGGCTCCTCCAAAACGACCGAGCTACACGTTTCAGGTAACCCTCGGAACATTGGCGCCGTTGCCGGGGACCTGGAAGTCATCCCTTTACCATGGCGGACGACCCTCTCAACAATGGCCACGCCGCATCAGAACAAGAGGACGAAGTTGACACCGGAGAGCGACCGGACAGCCCTCTATCACCACGCACTCCAGGAGGAAACAAACAGAATCGCCCAAAGACATCAATCCCAAACAAAGATCCACAACATCCCGAAAAAGAAAAGAGCTCGGAAATTCTAGAAGCAGTCCGGGCACAACAAAACCGACTAAAACAACTCGAAGAGGACGTAAAGAAGCAGAAAGAAACTGAACAAGATCTGAGAAGGGAGGCTCGAAAGCGCAGAGAATTAGAAGAAAAACTAAGGAAAATAGAAGCCAATCTGAAAGACCAGACAGAACGCGGCACCACCCCCGAATGCAACCATGATCCCTTCACGCAAGAGATCATGAAGGAGAAGGTACCACGAAATTTCAAGCCACCCGATATGGATCTCTACGACGGTACCACCGATCCAAGTCACCACCTCAGCAACTTCAGAAGCAGAATGTACCTAGTCGACGCCTCCGACGCGATTCGGTGCAAAGCCTTCCCCACCACTCTCACCAAGTCAGCCATGACGTGGTTCGACAACCTGCCACCAAGATCAAACACCAGCTTCGAGGACCTAACCAAAAAATTCCTAACAAGGTTCTCCATTCAAAAAGACAAGACAAAACATGCCCCCAGTCTACTCGGGATCAAACAAGGTAACCAAGAAACTCTCCGAGAATACATGGAGCGATTCAACAAAGCCTGCCTGGACATACAACACTTGCCCACTGAAGCAGCCCTCATGGGACTAGCAAACGGCCTAAAAGAAGAACCGTTTAGCCAGTCCCTATCCAAACGATACCCGACCTCCCTATACGAGGTGCAGGAGCGGGCAGAAAAATATATCAACATGGAGGAAACCTCCCAGCTAAGAGACTCTTCTAGGAAGGAATCAACCTACCCACTCCGAGATCGAGATCGGGAACAGAAGAAGAAAGAAGAACCCAACTCGGACAAGCCACGGAAGTACCACAACTACACCCCCCTCCGAGTCTCCCTGGTAGACGTCTACAGAGAAGTATGCCACACCGAGAAGATCCCCCCGCCCCGACCGCTAAAACACAAGAGAGCGGGGAGAGATCGGTCCGAATACTGTGAATATCACAAGCTCTATGGTCATTCTACTAACGACTGCTACGACCTAAAAAATGTTATAGAAAAGCTAGCCAGAGAAGGGAAACTCGACAGATACATAGCAGAGAAAGGAGAAGAGACCAGGAAGAGAAGGCGGGGAGATAACGAAGATCGGGCCGAACAAATCCCGCGAACCCCTGAAAGGCACGTTCACATGATAAATGGAGGTTTTGCAGGCGGAGGAACATCCAGATCCTCGCGAAAAAGACACCTCAAAGAAGTCTACCACGTCCGAGAAGACAGTCCCCTGCCCGAACTACCTACTATCTCGTTTACCCGAGAAGATGCTCAAGGGATAATACCCGAGCACGACAATCCAATGGTAATCACCATTATCCTAGCAAACGCCAACTTACATCGAACCCTGATTGACCAGGGAAGCTCAGCAGATATCCTGTTCAAAACGGCCTTCGACAAACGCGGACTTGAAGAAAAAGAACTAAAGGCCTATCCCACCGACCTATTCGGGCTAGGAGATGCCCCGATCCATCCCTTAGGATACATCTCGCTACACACTACCTTCGGAAAAGGCGAGCAATCTAAAACATTGAGCATCGACTACATTATAGTCGACGTTACTTCAGCATACAATGCCCTCATTGGGCGACCAACCTTAAACAGACTGGCAGCTATAGTCTCGACCCCACACCTCTGTATGAAGTTCCCTACCGCAAAAGGAATCGCTACCCTAAAAGGCGACCAAAAACTGGCGCGGCGATGCTACAATGAAAGCCTGAGCTTAAAAGGAAAAGAGATCAACACAATAGAACTCGGGCGAGTTCAAGCCCGAGAAGATCTTCGGCCACAACCAGAGGGAGAAACCGAAAGAGTCCAGATCGGGAACACATCTGAAAGAGTCACAAACATAGGAGCAAACCTCGAAGCGGGCCTAAAAGAGGAACTCATAACCCTCTTAAAAGAAAATTCCGACCTCTTCGCCTGGAAAGCCTCCGACATGCCAGGCATAAGCCCCGACCTGATGTGCCATAAGCTATCAGTGTACCCGGGATCCCGACCTGTCCAACAAAGACGCAGGAAGCTCGGGCCGGAACGCATGCAAGCAATAGAAGAACAAGTACAAGCACTACTAGATGCAGGGTTCATTAGGGAAGTAAAATATCCCCTATGGCTCGCAAACGTGGTCCTGGTAAAAAAGCCCAATGGAAAATGGAGGATGTGCGTCGATTACACGGATCTCAACAAAGCCTGCCCCAAAGACCCATATCCACTACCAAACATCGACGCCTTAGTAGACGCCGCCTCAGGCTATAGATACCTCTCCTTCATGGACGCATACTCGGGATACAATCAAATCCCGATGTACGGACCCGACCAAGAAAAGACCTCGTTCATAACCCCAAGGGCAAACTACTGCTACGTAGTAATGCCCTTCGGGCTGAAGAACGCAGGGGCAACCTACCAGAGGCTAATGAACAAAGTGTTCTCAGAGCACATCGGACTACAACTAGAGGTGTACGTCGACGACATGCTGGTAAAGACACAAGAAGACGGAAACTTGCTGACCGACCTCACCAGTGTCTTCGGCACCCTTAGAAAGCACAACATGAGACTTAACCCGACGAAGTGCACCTTCGCCGCAGAAGCCTGAAAGTTCTTAGGCTTCATGCTGACTCAAAGGGGCATTGAAGCAAACCCGGACAAATGCCAGGCGATACTCAATATGAAGAGCCCGACGTGTGTCAAAGAAGTACAACAACTGAATGGAAGGCTGGCCGCCCTATCAAGATTCTTGGCAGGATCAGCGATAAAATCACTACCTCTGTACTCACTCCTAAAGAAAGGGAAACCCTTCTCGTGGACCCCGGAGTGCGAAAAAGCCTTTCAAGAATTCAAGGAATTCCTCGGGCAGCCACCAATCCTAACCCGACCTTTAAAAGGGGAAGAGCTCGTACTATACCTCTCGGTCGGACATAGAGCAGTCGCTTCAGCATTAATACGAGAAAATGACCAAGGACAACACCCCATATACTTTGTAAGCAAGGCACTACAAGGGGCCGAATTAAACTATCAGAAAATAGAAAAATTCGCCTACGCCCTAGTGTTCACAGCTCGGAGGCTCCGTCCCTACTTTCAAGCCCACACCATCAAAGTCCGGACAAACCAACCCATGAGACACATCCTGCAAAAAACAGACCTGGCAGGACGAATACTACAATGGGCGGTGGAACTGTCCGAGTTCGACCTCCACTATGAAGCCCGGACTGCCATAAAATCCCAGTATCTAGCCGACTTCATCGCAGAATACACTGAGACCCCTGGAACCCCACTCTCATGGAACCTGTATGTCGACGGATCCTCAAACAAAACATGAAGCGGAGCCGGGGTTATACTTGAAAGCGACCAAGGAACGCGGATAGAACTATCCCTAAAATTCGAGTTCCAGGCTTCGAACAACCAAGCCGAATACGAGGCCCTACTAGCAGGTCTAAAGCTAGCCGAAGAGGTCGGAGCCCAGAGAATCACAATCTTCAGTGACTCCCAGATCGTCACGTCACAAGTGAATGGAAGCTACCAGGCCAAAGACCCAACTATGAAAAAATACCTGGACCAAACACAGGCACAATTACGCCACTTTTCAGAAATACAAATCCAGCACATACCTCGGGAACAAAATGCCCGAGCAGACGCCCTCTCAAAGCTCGCCAGCACCAAGCCCGGAGGCAACAACAGAAGTCTCCTCCAAGAAACCTTACAATCTCCCTCCGTGCTAAGAGAGGAAGAAACACTAAATATATCCAACTAACAGCAAGGATGGATGACCCCCATACTCAACTACCTGAAGTCGGGAACTCTCCCCGCCGAGAGAAAGGAAGCTAAAAGACTCACGAAAGACGCCCAGAATTATACACTAATTCACGACGTATTATACAGAAGAGGACTCTCAAACCCCCTCCTCAGGTGCGTCCCAACCTCAGAAACAAAAAGCGTCCTCAAAGAAGTCCACGGAGGCATGTGTGGAAACCACCTCGGAGCTCGGGCACTATCCAAAAAAGTAGTCAGAGCCGGGTTCTACTGGCCGACCTTGCAAAGAGACGCAACGGAGTTTGTGAAAATATGCTCCCCCTGCCAAAAACACGCCAATTTTCACAAAGCACCACCCGAAGACCTTATCAGCATCACCGCACCATGGCCCTTCGCAAAGTGGGGACTCGACCTACTCGGCCCATTCCCACAAGGACCGGGGCAAGTCAAATACCTCATAGTAGGGGTCGACTACTTCACAAAGTGGATCGAAGCTGAGCCCTTAGCCACCATTACGGCTCAGAAAAGCCGCATATTCCTATACAAAAACATTGTCACAAGGTTCGGAGTCCCCTACTCCATCACAACAGACAATGGAACACAGTTCACGGACACAAGTTTTCAAAACTTGGTGGCCGAACTAAAAATCAAACAGCAATTCACATCAGTCGAGCACCCACAAGTCAATGGACAAGCAGAGGCTGCAAATAAAATCATCTTGGCCGGGTTAAAACGAAGACTCCAGGAGGCCAAAGGGGCATGGGCCGAAGAGCTCCCCCAGGTGCTATGGGCATATCGGACAACCCCACACTCTACAACGGGAGAATCGCCATTCCGACTAGCTTACGGGATGGAGGCAATGATTCCTATCGAAATAGATGAAGGGTCACCCAGAGTCATCTTCTACAACGAAGGAGGCAACCCACAGGCACAAAGGGAAGAACTCGACCTCCTCCCCGAGGTCCGAGAAAGAGCCCGAATCCGAGAAGAAGCCTTAAAACGGCGAACGGCCCTCAGATACAATCAGAAAGTGATAAAGCGAAGCTTCTCCATACACGACCTGATTCTAATCCGAAATGACATCGGAACACAAAAATCGGGAGAAGGAAAGCTAGCTGCAAATTGGAAAGGACCCTACAAGGTAACAGAAGTCTTAGGGACAGGCTATTACAAAGTATCCGACCTAGAAGGCAATGAGCTGCCCATGGCCTGGCACGCCTGTAATCTAAGGCGGTACTACAGCTAGAAAAACGTAACCCGAGGTGTACTCTCTTTCCCTACAAGGGTTTTTTATTGAGACACCCGGTTAAGTAAGACACCCGACCTAGTCAAAGGGTAAACACTCTGTAAATATTCTTTCTTTTTTAATACTAATCAAATCTCTATTTTCTTTTCTCCTTCCTCAAGATGAAACAAATCCTAGAAAGTACCCTACCAAGGCGCATTAAGTTATGCTCGGCAAAACGCAAAAAATCATTTGCCAAGAGACCACACAAGGTCGGCAAAGATAAAGCGACGAGGTTCAAATTAATGTGAGAAGTTATAAAGTAACTCTGAAAAGGCTCAAAAGGCCAAATAAAAAGAGATTACAAAAATAACTTAAAAGGCCGACCAACAACAAGGTCGGATCCCACAAAGGGAAAGTTATAAAGTAACTCTGAAATGGCTCAAAAAGCCAAATAAAAAGAGATTACAAAAATAACTTAAAAAGGCCGACCAACGACAAAGTCAGACCCAACCAAAAGGAGGTACTCAAGCGCCCGAGGACCGAGAAAAAGCTCGGATCCAAGAAAGAAGCCTTAAAACGGCGAGAACCAAGATTTCGAAAAACGCTTACTAAAAAGTTGCTTTACAAAAAACAACTAAAAAGTACAAGCGAAAGAACGAAATCAAAGGAAGTTCCGAAAACGCTTACTAAAAAAAGTTGCTTTACAAAAAACAACTAAAAAGTACAAGCAAAAGAACGAAAGCAAAGGAAGTTTCGAAACGCTAGCTAAAAAGTTGTTATCCGAAAACAACTAAAAAGCACAAAAGCGGAAACAAAAAGTCAAAACGCGAACAAAAACACCGCATAATAAAGTTACTACAAGTAGCTAAATAAAAGGTGTCCAAAGCGTTCACAGAAACCATCCAAAAACAAAAAAAAAGCCCACAGGCCGGGCAAAACACCAAAAAGATTACAGAGGATCAAGGTCCTTTCCGGACTCCACATCAAACAGCAGGCTGCGGAGGAAACATAGAGATCGGGACTGCATCGACGGCAACGTCATCCCGGTTTGAAACCTCCACACCAGATCCATCCCCGACCAAAGGTGAAGTCGGGTTCTCAACCGGAACTTTGGGGTCGGACATCGGAACCTCATCCTCGGTAGGAGCAGGAACAATCTTTCCCTCCACAACAATGTTATCCGTACTGAATAAGCTCAGATCCAGGTCAGGAGCAAGAACCCGGACCTGAGCCTTCAAATTTTCAAACATAGCATCCATACCCTTGGCCACATGACCTTCCAGCTCGTAAAACTCGTCCTGCGCGGATTGCAACTTCTCCTTTGTCTCCACAAGCTCGGCATATAGCCGAGTATAATTCTCTGTAGCCGCCTTCGCCATCTCCTCAGATGTCTTCGCTGCCGCCACAGCCGCGGTAGCTTTAGTTTTCTCTTTCTCCAAAGAGGCCTCCAGCTCAGTAATCCTAGCAGCCTTCAGTTGACTAATCTTATCAAGCTCGGACTGAGCCTTCTCAAGTCGGGAACTGGTCGCCCCAAGGGGGGATTTCCTGAACTCCCGGGCAATAGCGGCATGAAGACTGGCCATCCGGACGCAGCTCCGCGCCATATACTGAAAATGATGCTCCATAGACACATCATCAGTAGAAATAAAGGTCTGAGGGAGAATATGCTGTTCAATCCAACCAAGAGCATCAAAGTCCTTATCGTTGAAACCGGCAAGCTCCTGAGAGGTCTTCTGCTTCTTGGGAGGAGGACCCGAAAACGGAGGAGGAGAAGAAGTAGCAGGCCCAGAGGTCGGGGGATCCTGACTTATAGCTCGGAACTGGGGAGTCGGAATAGTCTTTGACTGAGTCTGAACACCCACAGTAGTCTTCTGTGGAGAAGATCGGGCAGAAGCCTCCCCGGCCTCGATATTCCGAGCAGCCACAGACTTCTTCGTCCGACGAAGGAACTTCATGGAATCCGCCTGAGAAGACATCTCTGCAAGAAATAAAAGAAAGGGATTACCACAACAGAAATTCCACCAAAAACAAGCAAAACCAAAGTACTAAAAAAGATGAATCTCGGAAGAGGTCGGGAACTACCTAACTCGGAACGGAGAAGGCTTGGATCCCCCAACATTTTCTTCGTGTCCAAGTGAGGTGCCCGACCCCATAAACTGCTCACCACACCCACAAACGCCTGCTCCACCTCATCTAGACTCTCAAAGGTATACTTAACAGACACTACATTCTCCTGCCAACAAAGAGGAAAAGAAGGCTCCCCACTCTCATCCAGAAAGAAAGGTCGGACGTCTCCAGTAGCCCGGACCTTGAAATAAAAGTTCTTAAAATCGTGAAAGGACTCATCATACAGGGTACAAAACTTTCTTCCCTGGTTAGCCCTAAAGGAGACCCAAGATACCTTCCCTCCACCCGACCCCGGCTTCGTCAACACAAACAAGTAGGAAAAAAGAGAAATAGAGGGGGCAACGCCCAAAAACTGACACAAAAGTTGAAACAGCTTTAAAAATGCCCAAGAATTTGGATGGAGCTGCGTAGGGGCAAGGTTACAAGACCATAACACCTCGGACTCCAGGTCGGTAAAAGGAAGTCGGACACTCAGCTTAGAGAAAAAACAATCATAAGCGTAAAAGAAGAGCTTCTCGGAACTATCTAAAGGCGGGAAGCAAACTCTCTCCTCGGAATCCGGGGCCACTAGTTCATAATCTCTCTCAGACTCTCTATCTTCACATATGCTACATTGCCTACGAAACCTAGCTAAATACTCAGAATCTACCACAGAAGGGACTCTTAGAGGAACAGGATCTACCCAACCAAGACCACTCGGAATCTTGGTCGACATCGCTTGAAGAACCTTTCGAGACATAAAAATCTTGCCTACAAAGAAGAATACAACAGCAAAGCAAAAATCACATAAAGGCAGACAGCGAAAACCCATTCAGCAAAACAAGAAAACAAAGATCTTTTAGAAGAAAATACAGCAACCCGGAGCAAGATACCAGAGAACAAAAAAGAGTCCCCCCCATGTACAAACGAACAAAGCAATGGCGGCGCCTCTTTTCGGGGCAACCCAGGCATAGAGAAAAAGAAACAAACAAAGAGCCACACAAAAGAAACAGAAGCATATGTGCACAAGAAAAGAGATGGGAACAAACCTGGAAGAAAGAAACGAGGACGACGAGCTCCGAAGCAAGGAGAACGGAACGACGGCGCAGAGAAAACCCCGGAAAGACACGAGGAAGGATTCGGGGAAGAAGAACGAAGAAAAAGGAAGCGGTGCTCAAAAAAAGGGAGATGGCGAAAACTCAGAAAACAGGAAGGGAACAGAATAAACGAAGAAAAGGAGGAAAGGGGCAAATAAATAATGCCTTCACAAAACCTGAACGGAAATCGAGGAGAAACGGTAAAATGCAATAAATACAGGAACGGCCATTTTTTGAAATTTTGAAAAAACTACTATGCCCGAGCTCGACCTCCCAAAAAGGACGAACTCGGGCAGGGGCACTGTTCATACCCTGACCAAGCTCCTCCAACTCGGCAAAATCCATGAAAGGTCCGACCTCGTCCCAAAGCCCACACCTGAGGTCGGACCTCGGACAATAAAAGCTAAGAAGGCCCATCAAAAGGATTGCAGCCCAAAACCTAAAGGCCGAAAAGGCCTAGGAAAGGCGGTTCCACAAAGATAGAGATAAAACTCCCAAAAGATAAGATAAGATAAGAATATCTTATCCAGGGAAGATCACGGCCAACTATTATAAATACACTGGAGCACCCAGGTATAACTCACACTCTAATTCTACTCAATATCTGCTTGGACCCATGCTAACTTAAGCATCGGAGTGTCATTGCAGGTACAACCACCAACCTCTCTGTATATCAAGCTCGGGTCATCAATCCCCCCACCTCGGGCTCCTCCAAAACGACCGAGCTACACCTTTCAGGTAACCCTCGGAACAGGTGTGCTGTTTTTCTTTCTGTTTTTCATGCTGTTTTTGCTTTTTCAATTGATTTTGTGACTTCCCTTGATCATCAACCTATAGAAAACATAAAATAACAAAGGAAATAGATAAATATAACATTGGGTTGCCTCCCAACAAGCGCTTCTGTTCATACCCTAACCGAGCTCCTCCAACTCGGCAAATTCATAAAAGGTCCGACCTCGTCCTAAAGCCCACGCCTAAAGGTCGGACCTCGGACAATAAAGCAAAGGAAGGCCCATCAAAAGGAACGCAGCCCAAAACCTAAAGGCCGAAAAGGCCTAGAAAAGGCGGTTCCACAAAGATAGAGATAAAACTCCCAAAAGATAAGATAAGATAAGAATATCTTATCCAGGGAAGATCACGGCCAACTACTATAAATACACTGGAGCACTCAGGTATGGGATTCATTCCACATTCTACACATATCTGCTTGGACCCATGCTAACTTAAGCATCGGAGTGTCATTGCAGGTACAACCACCAACCACTCTACATACCAAGCTCTGGTCCCTGAACCCCCACCTCGGGTCCTTCCAGACGACCGAGCTACACGTTTCAGGTAACCCTCGGAACATTGGCGCCGTTGCCGGGGACCTGGAAGTCATCCCTCTACCATGGCGGACAATCCTCACAACAATGATCGCGCTGCATCTGAACAAGAGGATGAAATTGACACCGGAGAATGACCGGACAGCCCTCTATCACCACGCACTCCAGGAGGAAACAAACAGAATCGCCCAAAGACATCACTCCCAAACAAAGATCCGCAAATTTCCGAAAAAGAGAAGAGCTTGGAAATTCTAGAAGCAGTCCGGGCACAACAAAACCGGCTGAAACAACTTGAAGAGGACATAAAAAAGCAGAAAGAAACGGAACAAGATCTGAGAAGGGAGACTCGAAAGCGCAGAGAATTAGAAGAAAAGCTGCGGAAAATAGAGGCCAACCTGAAAGACCGAACAGAACGCGGCACCACCCCCGAAGGTAACCATGATCCCTTCACGCAAGAGATCATGAAGGAGAAGGTACCGCGGAACTTCAAACCACCCGATATGGATCTCTACGACGGCACCACCGATCCAAGTCACCACCTTAGCAACTTCAGAAGCAGAATGTACCTAGTCGACGCCTCCGACGCGATTCGGTGCAAAGCCTTCCCCACCACTCTCACCAAGTCAGCCATGAAGTGGTTCGATAACCTGCCACCAAGATCAATCACCAGCTTCGAAGACCTAACCAAAAAATTTCTGACAAGGTTCTTTATTCAAAAGGACAAGACAAAACATGCCCCCAGTCTACTCGGGATCAAACAAGGTAACCAAGAAACTCTCCGAGAATACATGGAGCGATTCAACAAAGCCTGCCTGGACATACAACACTTGCCCACTGAAGCAGCCATCATGGGACTAGCAAACGGCCTAAAAGAAGGACCGTTTAGCCAATCCCTATCCAAACGATACCCGACCTCCCTATACGAGGTGCAGGAGCGGGCAGAAAAATATATCAACATGGAGGAAACCTCCCAGCTAAGAGACTCTTCTAGGAAGGAATCAACCTACCCACCCCGAGATCGAGATCGGGAACAGAGGAAGAAAGAAGAACTCAACTCGGACAAACCACGGAAGTACCACAGCTACACCCCCCTCCGAGTCTCCCTGGTAGACATCTACAGAGAAGTATGCCACACCGAAAGGATCCCACCACCCCGACCGCTAAAACACAAGAGGGCAGGGAGAGATCGGTCCGAATACTGTGAATATCACAAGCTCTACGGTCATTCTACTAACGACTGCTACGACCTAAAAAATGTTATAGAAAAACTAGCCAGAGAAGGAAAACTCGACAGATATATAGCAGAGAAAGGAGAAGAGACCAGGAAGAGAAGGCGGGGAGATAACGAAGATCGGGCCGAACAAACCCCGCGAACCCCTGAAAGACACGTTCACATGATAAATGGAGGTTTTGCAGGCGGAGGAACATCCAGATCCTCGCAAAAAAGACACCTCAAAGAAGTCTATCACGTCCGAGAAGACAGTCCCCTGCCCGGATTACCTACCATCTCATTTACCCGAGAAGATGCTCAAGGGATAATACCTGGGCACGACGATCCAATGGTAATCACCATTATCCTAGCAAACGCCAACCTACATCGAACCCTGATTGACCAGGGAAGCTCAGCAGATATCCTGTTCAAAACGGCCTTCGACAAGCTCGGACTTGAGGAAAAAGAACTAAAGGCCTATCCCACCGATCTATTTGGGCTAGGGGATACCCCGATCCATCCCTTAGGATACATCTCGCTACACACTACCTTTGGAAGAGGCGAGCAATCTAAAACATTAAGCATCGACTACATTATAGTCGACGTCACTTCAGCATACAATGCCCTCATTGGGCGACCAACCCTAAACAGACTGGCAGCTATAGTCTCGACCCCACACCTCTGTATGAAGTTCCCTACCACAAAAGGAATCGCTACCCTAAAAGGCGACCAAAAGCTAGCACGGCGATGCTACAACGAAAGCCTGAGCCTAAAAGGGAAAGAGGTCAACACAATAGAACTCGGACGAGTTCAAACCCGAGAAGATCTTCGGCCACAACCAGAGGGAGAAACCGAAAAAATCCAGATCGGGAACACACCCGAAAAAATAACAAATATAGGAGCAAACCTCGAAACGGGCCTAAAAGAGGAACTCACAACCCTCTTAAGGGAGAATTCCGACCTCTTCGCCTGGAAAGCCTCCGACATGCCAGGCATAAGTCCCGACCTGATGTGCCATAAGCTATCAGTTTACCCGGGATCCCGACCTATCCAACAAAGACGCCGAAAGCTCGGACCCGAGCGCATGCAAGCAATAGAAGAACAAGTACAAGCACTGCTAGATGCAGGGTTCATTAGGGAAGTAAAATACCCCCTATGGCTCGCAAACGTGGTCCTGGTAAAAAAGCCCAATGGAAAATGGAGGATGTGCGTCGATTACACGGATCTCAACAAAGCTTGCCCCAAAGACCCATACCCTCTACCAAACATCGACGCCTTAGTAGACGCAGCCTCAGGCTATAGATATCTCTCCTTCATGGACGCATACTCGGGATACAATCAAATCCCGATGTACGGACCCGACCAAGAAACGACCTCGTTCATAACCCCAAGGGCAAACTACTGCTACGTAGTAATGCCCTTCGGGCTGAAGAACGCAGGGGCAACCTACCAGAGGCTAATGAACAAAGTGTTCTCAGAACACATCGGACTACAGCTGGAGGTGTACGTCGACGACATGCTGGTAAAGACACAAGAAGACAGAAACTTGCTGACCGACCTCACCAGTGTCTTCGGCACCCTCAGAAAACACAACATGAGACTTAACCCGACAAAGTGCACCTTCACCGCAGAAGCCGGAAAGTTCTTAGGCTTC
Source organism: Arachis hypogaea (assembly GCF_003086295.3). Taxonomy (NCBI): domain Eukaryota; kingdom Viridiplantae; phylum Streptophyta; class Magnoliopsida; order Fabales; family Fabaceae; genus Arachis; species Arachis hypogaea. The sequence goes on along the minus strand of NC_092045.1, from coordinate 36,139,154 downwards.
ATGCTGACCCAAAGGGGCATCGAAGCGAACCCGGACAAATGCCAAGCGATACTCAATATGAAGAGCCCGACGTGTGTCAAAGAAGTACAACAACTGAATGGAAGGCTAGCCGCCCTATCAAGATTCTTGGCAGGATCAGCAATAAAATCACTACCTCTCTACTCACTCCTAAAGAAAGGAAAACCCTTCTCATGGACCCCGGAGTGCGAAAAAGCCTTTCAAGAATTCAAGGAATTCCTCGGGCAGCCACCAATCCTAACCCGACCTTTAAAGGGAGAAGAACTCGTACTATACCTCTCGGTTGGACATCGAGCAGTCGCTTCAGCGTTAATACGAGAAAATGACCAAGGACAACACCCCATATACTTTGTAAGCAAGGCACTACAAGGGGCCGAATTAAATTATCAGAAGATAGAAAAATTCGCCTACGCCCTAGTGTTCACAGCTCGGAGGCTCCGTCCCTACTTTCAAGCCCACACCATCAAAGTCCGGACAAACCAACCCATGAGACACATCCTCCAAAAAACAGACCTGGCAGGACGAATACTGCAATGGGCGGTGGAGCTGTCCGAGTTTGACCTCCACTATGAAACCCGGACTGCCATAAAATCTCAGTATCTAGCCGACTTCATCGCAGAATACACTGAGACCCCTGGAACCCCACTCTCATGGAACCTGTATGTCGACGGGTCCTCAAACAAAACGGGAAGCGGAGCCGGGGTTATACTCGAAAGCGACCAAGGAACGCGGATAGAACTATCCCTAAAATTCGAGTTCCAGGCTTCGAACAACCAAGCCGAATACGAGGCCCTACTAGCAGGTCTAAAGCTAGCCGAAGAGGTCGGAGCCCGGAAAATCACGATCTTCAGCGACTCCCAGGTCGTCACATCACAAGTAAATGGAAGCTACCAGGCCAAAGACCCCACCATGAAAAAATACCTGGACCAAACACAGGCACAACTACGCCACTTTTCAGAGATACAGATTCAGCACATACCTCGGGAACAAAACGCCCGGGCAGACGCCCTCTCAAAGCTCGCCAGCACCAAGCCCGGAGGCAACAACAGAAGTCTCCTCCAGGAAACCTTACAATCCCCCTCCGTGCTAAGAGAGGAAGAAACGCTAAACATATCCAACCAACAGCAAGGATGGATGACCCCCATACTCAACTACCTGAAGTCGGGAACTCTTCCCGCCGAAAGAAAGGAAGCCAAAAGACTCACGAAAAACGCTCAGAATTATACACTAATTCACGACGTATTATACAGAAGAGGATTCTCAAACCCCCTCCTTAGGTGCGTCCCGACCTCAGAAACAAAGAACGTCCTCGAAGAAGTCCACGGAGGCATGTGTGGGAACCATCTCGGAGCTCGGGCATTATCCAAAAAAGTAGTTCGAGCCGGGTTCTACTGGCCGACTGATGAGCGGATAATTTGTATACTTTTTGGCATTGTTTTTGGTATGTTTTTTATATGATCTAGTTAGTTTTTAGTATATTTTTATTAGTTTTTAGTTAAAATTCACTTTTCTGGACTTTACTATGAGTTTGTGTGTTTTTCTGTGATTTCAGGTATTTTCTGACTGAAATTGAAGGTTCTGAGCAAAAATCTGATCCAGAGACTGAAAAGGACTGCAGATGCTGTTGGATTCTGACCTCCCTGCACTCGAAGTGGATTTTCTGGAGCTACAGAAGCCCAATTGGCGCGCTCTCAACGGCATTGGAAAGTAGACATCCAGGGATTTCCAGCAATATATAATAGTCCATACTTTGTCCAAGATTTGATGGCCCAAACCCGCGTTGCAATCCGGCCTCAGAAATTCCAGCGTTAAACGCCGGAACAGGAATAAAAGTTGGAGTTAAACGCCCAAACTGGCATGAGAACTGGCGTTTAACTCCAGAAAAGGTCTCTACACGAATTTCCTTCATTGCTCAGCCCAAGCACACACCAAGTGGGCCCGGAAGTGGATTTTTCTGTCATTTACTCATTTCTGTAAACCTTAGGATACTAGTTTACTACTTATAGGACCTTTTGACATTGTAATCAGTACCGAATGCGACCTTATGACATTGTACACGTTTTCCACAGTATGAGTCTCTAAACCCCATGGTTGGGGGTGAGGAGCTCTGCTGTGTCTTGATGGATTAATGCAATTACTACTGTTTCTTATTCAATCATGCTTGCTTCCATTCTAAGATGATACTTGTTCTTAATCCGGATGAATGTGATGATCCGTGACAATCATCATCATTCTCAACCATGAACGTGTGATTGACAACCACCTCCGTTCTACCTTAGATTAAGTAGTTATCTCTTGGGTTCTTTAATCGGAATCTTCGTGGTATAGGCAGGACCTGATGGCAGCATTCAAGAGAATCCGGAAGGTCTAAACCTTGTCTGTGGTATTCTGAGTAGGATTCAATGATTGAATGGTTGTGATGTGCTTCAAACTTGTAACCTACTGGGCGTTGGTGACAGACGCAAAAGAATCACTGGATTCTATTCCAGTAGGGGAGGGAACCATACCGGTGATTGGCCGCACTGTGACAGAGTGCCTGGGCATTAGCTTTCACTGCGAGGATGGGAGGTAGCTGCTGACAACAGTGAGACCCTACACGAGCTTGCCATGGAAGGAGACTTGCGTGACTGAAGAAGAAGACGGAAGGAAAGCAGAGATTCAGAAGATGGAGCATCTCCAAACCTCAACCTATTCTCCATTACTGCAAAACAAGTAACCATTTCATGTTCTTTTGCTTTTCACAATCAATCCTGATAATTTCTGATATCCTGACTAAGATTTACAAGATAACCATAGCTTGCTTCAAGCCGACAATCTCCGTGGGATCGACCCTTGCTCACGCAAGGTATTACTTGGACGACCCAGTGCACTTGCTGGTTAGTTGTGCGGGATTGCAAAAAGTGTTATTGCAATTTCGTGCACTACCGACCTTGCAGAAAGACGCAACGGAATTTGTGAAAATATGCCCCCCCTGCCAAAAACATGCCAATTTCCACAAAGCACCACCCGAAGACCTTATCAGCATCACCGCACCATGGCCCTTCGCAAAATGGGGACTTGACCTACTCGGCCCGTTCCCCCAAGGACCGGGGCAAGTCAAATACCTCATCGTAGGGGTCGACTACTTCACAAAGTGGATCGAAGCTGAACCCTTAGCCACCATTACGGCTCAGAAAAGCCGCAAATCCCTATACAAAAACATTGTCACAGGGTTCGGAGTCCCCTACTCCATCACAACAGACAATGGAACACAGTTCACGGACACAAGTTTTCAGAACTTGGTGGCCGAACTAAAAATCAAACAGCAATTCACCTCAGTTGAGCACCCACAAGCCAATGGACAAGCAGAGGCCGCAAATAAAGTCATCTTGGCCGGTTTAAAACGAAGACTCCAAGAGGCCAAAGGGGCATGGGCCGAGGAGCTCCCCCAGGTACTATGGGCATATCGGACAACCCCACACTCTACAACGGGAGAATCGCCATTCCGACTAGCTTACGGGATGGAGGCAATGATCCCTATTGAGATAGATGAAGGGTCACCTAGAACCATCTTCTAAAATGAAAAAGGTAACCCGCAGGCACAAAGGGAAGAACTCGACCTCCTCCCCGAGGTCCGAGAAAGAGCCCGGATCCGAGTAGAAGCCTTAAAACGGCGAACGGCCCTCAGATACAATCAGAAAGTAATAAAACGAAGCTTCTCCATTCACGACCTGATTCTAATCTGAAACGACATTGGAACACAAAAGTCGGGAGAAGGAAAGCTAGCTGCAAATTGGAAAGGGCCCTACAAGGTAACAGAAGTCTTAGGAACAGGCTACTACAAAATATCCGACCTAGAAGGCAACGAGTTGCCCAGGGCCTGGCACGCCTGCAATCTAAGACGATACTACAGCTAGAAAAAGATAACCCGAGGTGTACTCTTTTTCCCTACAAAGGGTTTTTTAATGAGACACCCGGTCAAAAAGACACCCGACCTAGTCAAGGGTAAACACTCTGTAAATATTCTTTCTGTTTTAATACTAATCAAATTTTTCTATTTTCTTTTCTTCTTCCTCGTGTTGAAACAAATCCTGAAAAGTACCCCCCCCAAGGCGCATTAATTTATGCTCGGCAAAACGCAAAAAATCATTTGCCAAGAGACCACACAAGGTCGGCAAAGATAAAGCGACGAGGTTCAAATTAATGTGAGAAGTTATAAAGCAACTCTGAAAAGGCTCAAAAAGCCAAATAAAAAGAGATTACAAAAATAACTTAAAAGGCCGACCAACGACAAGGTCGGACCCAACAAAGGGAGGTACTCGAACGCCCGAGGTCCGAGAAAAAAGCCCGGATCCAAGAAAGAAGCCTTAAAACGGCGAAAGCAAAGATTTCGAAAACGCTTACTAAAAAGTTGCTATACAAAAACAACTAAAAAGTACAAGCGAAAAAACGAAATCAAAGGAAAGTTCAAAAAGCGCTAGCTAAAAGGTTGTTATCCAAAAACAACTAAAAAGCATAAAAGCGGAACAAAAAACGCGAGCAAAAACACCGCATAATAAGCTAAAAAGTTACTACAAGTAGCTAAAAGCAAAAAGGTGTCCAAAGCGTCCACAGAAACCATCCAAAAACAAAGGAGCCCACAGGCCGGGCAAAAAACCAAAGATAAAAGGATTACAGAGATTCAAGGTCCTTTCCGGACTCCACATCAACAGAAGGCTGCGGAGGAAACATAGAAATCGGGACAGCATTGACGGCACCATCATCTCGGTTCAAAACCTCCACACCAGATCCCTCCTCGGCCAAAGGAGAAGTCGGGTTGGCAACCGGAACTTTGGGGTCGGACACCGGAACCTCATCCTCGTTGGGAGCAGGAACAATCTTTCCCTCCACAACAACGTTATCCGTACTAAATAAGCTCAGATCCAGGTCAGGAGCAAGAACCCGGACCTGAGCCTTCAAATTTTCAAACATAGCATCCATACCCTTAGCCACATGACCTTCTAGCTCGTAAAAATCATCCTGAGCGGATTGCAACTTCTCCTTTGTCTCCACAAGCTCGGCATATATCCGAGTATAATTCTCCGTCGCCGCCTTCGCCATCTCCTCAGATGCTTTCACTGCCGCCACAGCCGCGGTAGCTTTAGCTTTCTCCTTCTCCAGAGACGCCTCCAGCTCAGTAATCCTAGCAGCCTTCAGTTCACTAATCCTATCAAACTCAGACTGAGCCTTCTCAAGTCGGGAGCTAGTCGCACCAATGGGGGATTTCTTGAACTCCCGGGCAATAGCGGCATGAAGACTGGCCATCCGGACACAACTCCGCGCCATATACTGAAAATGATGCTCCATAGACACATCATCAGTAGAAATAAAGGTCTGAGGGAGAATATGCTGTTCAATCCAACCAAGAGCATCAAAATCCTTGTCATTAAAACCCGCAAGCTCTTGAGAGGTCTTCTGTTTCTTGGGAGGAGGACCCGAGGACGAAGGCGGAGAAGAGGTAGCAGGCCCAGAGGTCGGGGGATCTTGATTTATAGCTCGGAACTGGGGAGTCGGAATAGTCTTCGACCGAGTAGTGACACCCACGGTAGTCTTCTTCAGAGAAGATCGGGCAGAAGCCTCCCCAGCCTCGATATTTCGAGCAGCCACAGACTTCTTCGTCCGACGAAGGAACTTCATGGAATCCGCCTGAGAAGACATCTCTGCAGAAATAAAAGAAAAAGGATTACCACAACAGAAATTCCACCAAAACAAGGAAAACCAAAATACTAAAAAGATGAATCTCGGAGAGGTCGGGAACTACCTAACTCGGAACGGAGAAGGCTTGGATCTCCCAACATTTTCTTCGTGTCCAAGTGAGGTGCCCGACCCCATAAACTGCTCACCACACCCACAAAGGCCTGCTCCACCTCATCTAGACTCTCAAAAGTATACTTAACAGACACTACATTCTCCTGCCAACAAAGAGGAAAAGAAGGCTCCCCACTCTCGTCTAGAAAGAAAGGTCGGACGTCTCCAGTAGCCCAGACCTTGAAATAAAAGTTCTTAAAATCATGAAAGGACTCATCATACAAGGTACAAAACTTCCTCCCCTGGTTAGCTCTAAAAGAGACCCAAGATACCTTCCCTCCACCCGACCCCGGCTTCGTCAACACAAACAAATAGGAAAAAAGAGAAATAGAGGGAGAGACGCCCAAAAACTGACACAAAAGTTGAAACAGCTTTAAAAACGCCCAAGAATTTGGATGGAGCTGCGTAGGGGCAAGGTTACAAGACCATAACACCTCGGACTCCAGATCGGTAAAGGGAAGTCGGACACTCAGCTTAGAGAAAAAACAATCATAAGCATAAAAGAAGAGCTTCTCGGAACTATCTAAAGGCGGGAAGCACACTCTCTCCTCGGATTCCGAGGCCACTAGTTCGTAATCCCTCTCAGACTCCCTATTCTCACATATACTACAGTGCCTACGGAACCTAGCTAAATACTCAGAATCTACCACAGAAGGGACTCTTAGAGGAAGAGGGTCTACCCAACCAAGACCACATGGAATCTTAGTCGACATCGCATGAAGAACCTTTCGAGACATGAAATTTTTACCTACAAAGAAGAATACAGCAGCAAGCAAAAATCACATAAAGAAGACAGCGAAAACCCATTCAGCGAAGCAAGAAACAAAAACCCCACGAAGAAAACGCGGCAACCCGGAACAAAATACCGGAGAACAAAAAGAGCCCCCCCATATACAAACAACAAGCAATGGCGGCGCCTCTTTTCGGGGCAACCCAGGCATAAAGAAAAAAGAAACAAACAAGAAGCAACACAAAGAACAGAAGCATATGTGCACAAGAAAAGAGAAACATGGGAACAAACCTGGAAGAAAGAAGCGAAGACGACGAGCTCCGGAAGCAAAGGAAAGCGAAACGACGGCGCAGAAGGAACCTCAGAAAGACACACGGAGAGATTCGGGGAAGCAGAGCAAAGAGAAAGAAGAAGCAGTGCTCGGAAAGGATAAAGAAAAACAAAAAACGCAGAAAAAGGAGGAAAGGGGCAAATAAATAAAGCCTTCACAGAGCCCGAACGGAAATCGAGGAAAAACGGTAAAATGCAATAAATGCAGGAACGACCATTTTTGAAATTTTGAAAACTACTATGCCCGAGCTCGACCTCCCAAAAAGGACGAACTCGGGCAGGGGCACTGTTCATACCCTAACTGAGCTCCTCCAACTCGGCAAATTCATAAAAGGTCCGACCTCGTCCTAAAGCCCACGCCTAAAGGTCGGACCTCGGACAATAAAGCAAAGGAAGGCCCATCAAAAGGAACGCAGCCCAAAACCTAAAGGCCGAAAAGGCCTAGAAAAGGAGGTTCCACAAAGATAGAGATAAAACTCCCAAAAGATAAGATAAGATAAGAATATCTTATCCAAGGAAGATCACGGCCAACTACTATAAATACACTGGAGCACCCAGGTATGAGATTCATTCCACATTCTACACATATCTGCTTGGACCCATGCTAACTTAAGCATCGGAGTGTCATTGCAGGTACAACCACCAACCACTCTACATACCAAGCTCAGGTCCCTGAACCCCCACCTCGGGTCCTTCCAGACGACCGAGCTACACGTTTCAGGTAACCCTCGGAACAGCTTCTTTAATGTCAGTAGCTTGACAGTGGGCTCTCATGGAGCCTCACAGATACTCAGAGCAATGTTGGAACCTTCCAACATCAAACTTAGAGTTTGAATGTGGGGGTTCAACACCAAACATAGAAGTTGGTTGTGGCCTCCCAACACCAAACTTAGAGTTTGACTGTGGGGGCTCTGTTTGACTTTGTTTTGAGAGAAGCTCTTCATGCTTCCTCTCCATGGTTGCAGAGGGATATCCTTGGGCCTTAAACACAAAGGATTCTTCATTCACTTGAATGATCAATTCTCCTCTGTCAACATCAATCACAGCCTTTGCTGTGGCTAGGAAGGGTCTGCCAGGGATGATGGATTCATCCATGCACTTCCCAGTCTCTAGGACTATGAAATCAGCAGGGATGTAATGGTCTTCAACCTTTACCAGAACATCCTCTACAAGTCCATAAGCTAGTTTTCTTGAATTGTCTGCCATCTCTAGTGAGATTCTTGCAAATTGCACCTCAAAGATCCCTAGCTTCTCCATTACAGAGAGAGGCATGAGGTTTATTCTTGACCCTAGGTCACACAGAGCCTTCTTGAAGGTAATGGTGCCTACTGTACAAGGTATTGAGAACTTTCCAGGGTCCTGTCTCTTTTGAGGTAATCTCTGCCTAGTCAAGTCATCCAATTCTTTGGTGAGCAAAGGGGGTTCATCCTCCCAAGTCTCATTACCAAATAACTTGTCCTTTAGCTTCATGATTGCTCCAAGGTACTTAGCAACTTGCCCTTCAGTGACATCTTCGTCCTCTTCAGAGGAAGAATACTCATCAGAGCTCATGAATGGTAGAAGTAAATCCAATGGAATCTCTATGGTCTCAGTGTGAGCCTCAGATTCCCATGGTTCCTCATTAGGGAACTCATTAGGGGCTAGTGGACGTCCATTGAGGCCTTCCTCAGTGGCGCTCAGTGCCTCTTTCTCCTCTCCAAGTTTGGCCATGTTGATGGCCTTTCACTCTCCTTTTGGATTCTCTTCTGTATTGCTTGGAAGAGTACTAGGAGGGAGTTCAGTAACTTTCTTACTCAGCTGACCCACTTGTGCCTCCAAGTTTCTAATGGAGGATCTTGTTTCAGTCATGAAACTTTGAGTGGTTTTGATTAGATCAGAGACCATGGTTGCTAAGTTAGAGTGGCTCTGCTTAGAATTCTCTGTCTATTGCTGAGAAGATGATGGAAAAGGCTTGCCATTGCTAAACCTGTTTCTTCCACAATTATTGTTGTTGAAACTTTGTTGAGGTCTCTGTTGATCCTTCCATGAGAGATTTAGATGATTTCTCCATGAAGGATTATAGGTGTTTCCATAGGGTTCTCCCATGTAATTCACGTCTTCTATTGATGGGTTCTCAGGATCATAAGCTTCTTCTTCTGATGAAGTGTCCTTAGTACTGCCTGGTGCAGCTTGCATTCCAGACAGACTTTGAGAAATCATATTGACTTGCTGAGTCAATATTTTGTTCTGAGCCAATATGTCATTTAGAGTATCAATCTCAAGAACTCTTTTCTTCTGATTCGTCCCATTGTTCACAGGATTCCTTTCAGAAGTGTACATGAATTGGTTATTTGCAACCATTTCATTGAGTTCTTGAGCTTCTGCAGGCGTCTTCTTCAGATGAAGAGATCCTCCAGCAGATCTATCCAATGACATCTTGGACAGTTCAGACAGACCATCATAGAAGATAACTATGATGCTCCATTTAGAAAGCATGTCAGAAGGACACTTTCTGATCAATTGTTTGTATCTTTCCCAAGCTTCATAGAGGGATTCACCTTTCTTCTGTCTGAAGGTTTGGACTTCCACTCTAAGCTTACTCAATTTTTGAGGTGGAAAGAACTTTGCCAAGAAGGCATTCACTAGCTTTTCCCAAGAGTTCAGGCTTTCTTTAGGTTGTGAGTCCAACCATATTCTAGCTCTGTCTCTTACAGCAAAAGGGAATAGTATAAGTCTGTAGACTTCAGGGTCAACCCCATTGGTCTTGATAGTGTCACAGATTTGCAAGAATTCAGCTTAAAACTGATGAGGATCTTCCAATAGAAGTCCATGGAACTTGCAATTCTGTTGCATTAGAGAAACTAATTGAGGCTTAAGCTCAAAGTTGTTTGCTCCAATGGCAGGGATAGAGATGCTTCTCCCATAGAAGTTGGGAGTAGGTGCAGTAAAGTCACTCAGCACCTTCCTTGCATTGTTTGCATTGTTGTTGTTTTCGGCTGCCATGTCTTCTTCTTGTTTGAAGATTTCTGTTAGGTCCTCTACAGAGAATTGTGCTTTAGCTTTTCTTAGCTTTCACTTCAAGGTTCTTTCAGGTTCAGGGTCAGCCTCAACAAGAATGCTTTTGTCTTTGCTCCTGCTCATATGAAAGAGAAAAGAACAAGAAAATATGGAATCCTCTATGTCACAGTATAGAGATTCCTTGAGGTGTCAGAGGAAAAGAAAAATAGAAGGAAGAGGTAGAAGAATTTGAACTTAGAAAGATAGAGTTCCAATTGTGCATTGAGGAGGAGTGTTAGTCCATAAATAGAAGGATCTGAGAAGAGGGGAAGAAATTTTTGAAAATTAAAAGAAATTTTGAAAAAATGGTAATTGATTTTTGAAAACTAAGATTGAGAAAGAAATAAATTGATTTTTAAAAAGATTTTGAAATTGGAAATCAAAGAGATATGATTGAAAACTATATTGAAAAAGATGTGATTAAAAAGATATGATTTAAAAGTTATGGTTTTAAAGAGATATGATTGAAAAGATATGATTGAAAAACAATTTAAAAAGATTTGATTTTTAAATTTAATGACTTGGCTAACAAGAAAAGATATGATTCAAATATTAAACCTTTCTCAATAGAAAAGGCAACATACTTGAAATGTTTGAATCAAATCAATAATTGTTAGCAAGTATTTTTGAAAATGAAGAGAAATTAATTTTGAAAAGATATGATTGAAAATATATGATTTGAAAAAGATTTGATTTTGAAAAATTATGAAAACTTGAAAAAAAATTTGCATTAAAAACAAAATCTTCCCTCTTGTGCCATCCTGGCGTTAAACGCCCAGAATGGTATCCATTCTGGCGTTTAACGCCCAAAATGCTACCCTTTTGGGCGTTAAACGCCCAACCAGGCACCCTGGCTGGCATTTAAATGCCAGTTTTCCTTCCTCACTGGGCATTTTGAACGCCCAGCTTTTTCTGTGTAATTCCTCTGCTGTATGTTCTGAATCTTCAATTCTCTGCATTATTGACTTGAAAAGACACAAATTAAAAATTTTTTTGTATTTTTAATAATCATGAATAATCAAAATAAAACTAAGATCAAATAAACAATGCATGCAAGACACCAAACTTAGAAGTTTGTATACTACTGACACTAACAAGTTGAGAATGCCTATGAGAAACAAAAAAACAGTCAAGACAAGAGAATTTAAAGATCAGAGCAATGAAATCATCAAGAACAACTTGAAGATCAATGAAGACACATGATTGAATTCAAAGAATGCATACAATTGACACCAAACTTTAAATGAGACACTAGACTCAAACATAAAATATTTTTTGATTTTTATGACTTTGTAAATTTTTTTGGATTTTTCGAAAATTATATGGAAAAGAAAATAAAGAGATTCAAAATTTGTAATAAGAATTCCAGGAATCATGCAATGTTAGTCTAAAGCTTCAGTCTAAAGAAATTAGACATGGCTAGCCAAGCTTCATCAGGACATTGCATTCAAGAGCTAAATTGATGAGAATCAATCAAGATGAATCGTCAGTTGTCCAAACTCAAGCAATCACTGGCAACGGCGCCAAAAACTTGGTGCACGAAATTCTGATCATCAATGGCGCCATCAACATGGTACGCTCAATTGCAATCTCAATTCTTTATCACAACTTCGCACAACTAACCAGCAAGTGCATTGGGTCGTCCAAGTAATAAACCATACGCGAGTAAGGGTCGATCCCACGGAGATTGTTGGTATGAAGCAAGCTATGGTCATCTTGTAAATCTCAGTCAGGCGGATTCAAATGGTTACGGAGGATTAATGATTAAAAGATGAATAAAACATAAAGATAGAGATACTTATGTAATTCATTGGTGAGAATTTCAGATAAGCGTATGGAGATGCTTTCTCCCTTCCGTCTCTCTACTTTCCTACTGTCTTCATCCAATCCTTCTTACTCCTTTCCATGGCAAACTGTATGTTGGCATCACCATTGTCAAAGGCTACAGTCCCGTCCTCTCAGTGAAAATGTTCAACGCGCTCTGTCATAGCACGGCTAATCATCTGTCGGTTCTCAATCAGGTTGGAATAGAATCCAATGATTCTTTTGCGTCTGTCACTAACGCCCAGCCTTCAGGAGTTTGAAGCTCGTCACAGTCATTCAATCCTTGAATCCTACTCAGAATACCACAGACAAGGTTTAGACCTTTCGGATTCTCTTGAATGCCGCCATCAATTCTAGCTTATACCACGAAGATTCTGATTAAGGAATCCAAGAGATAAACATTCAAGCCTTGTTTGCTTGTAGAACGGAAGTGGTTGTCAGGCACGCGTTCATAAGTGAGAATGATGATGACCGTCACATAATCATCACATTCATCATGTTCTTGGGTGTGAATGAATATCTTAGAACAAGAATGAGCTGAATTGAATAGAAGAACAATAGTAATTGCATTAACACTCGAGGTACAGCAGAGCTCCACACCTTAATCTATGGTGTGTAGAAACTCCACCGTTGAAAATACATAAGAACAAGGTCTAGGCATGGCCGAATGGCCAGCCTCCCATAATCTAAGAACTAGACGTCCAAAGATGATCCTCAGATCTAAAGTGATTAAAAGATTCAGGATGTCAAATACAATAGTAAAAGGTCCTATTTGTAGAGAACTAGTAGCTTATGGTTTACAAAGATGAGTAAATAACATAAAAATCCACTTCCGGGCCCACTTGGTGTGTACTTGGGCTGAGCATTGAAGCTTTCATGTGTAGAGACTTTTCTTGGAGTTAAACACCAGCTTTTGTGCCAGTTTGGACGTTTAACTCCCATTCTTGTGCTAGTTCCGGCGTTTTACGCCAGAATTCTTGAACTGACTTGGAACGCCTGTTTGGGCCATCAAATCTCGGGCAAAGTATGGACTATTAAACATTTCTGGAAAGCCCAGAAAGTCTACTTTCCAACGCAATTAAGAACGCGCCAATTGGGCTTCTGTAGCTCTAGAAAATCCACTTCGAGTGCAGGGAGGTCAGAATCCAACAGCATCTGCAGTCCTTTTCAGCCTCTGAATCAGATTTTTGCTCAGGTCCCTCAATTTCAGCCAGAAAATACCTGATATCATAGAAAAACACACAAACTCATAGTAAAGTCCAGAAAAGTGAATTTTAACTAAAAACTAATAAAAATTTAATAAAACTAACTGAAACATACTAAAAACATACTAAAAACAGTGCCAAAAAGCGTATAAATTATCCGCTCATGAAGCATGCAAGACATGGCTGAAGGAGAAGATGCCAGATCACAAAAAGAAGCAACAAAGGGTGCAGACACTATAGAGGATGCTGTTCCTATTCCATTTCCACAACTTGCAAGGAGGCCCAGGAAGCAGTTGGAACCTGATCCCAAAATGGTAGAAATCTTAAAAAAGGTTGAGGTAACTGTTCCCCTTTTTGATGTCATTCAACAGGTACCTAAATACGCAAAGTTTCTAAAGGATTTATGCATACATAAAGATAAAATTAATGAATTAGAAACTATTCCATTAGGTAGTTCTATATCTGCTTTAATGGGAAATATACCTGAAAAATGTAGTGACCCAGGCCCGTGCATGGTTAACTGTATAATTGGAGGCGTGATATTTTCTGACTGCATGTGTGATTTAGGAGCATGTGTTAGTATAATGCCTTTATCTGTATATGATGTTTTGAGGCTCCCTCCCTTAGAAAGGTCAGCAGCTCGTTTTGTGTTAGCAGATAAAAGTATTATTATAATGGCTGGAGTTGCTGAAGATATATTACTGGGTATCAAAGGTCTCACTTTTCCCATTGATTTTTACATCCTGGAGATACCCTAAAATGACTCAGAGAAGCCATCATCAATCCTACTCGGAAGACCTTCCTTGAAGACCTCGAAGTTCAAATTAGATGCTTTTGCAGGCACATACTCTTTTGAAATAGACGGCCGAGTAGTAAGCTTCAACCTGAATGGAGTTATGAAGCACCCTTCAGAAGACCGTTCTATCTTACAGTGTGACATCATAGATGAAACCGTAACTGAAGTTCACCAGGAAGAGTTTGAAGATAAGTACATAGGACAAGGTCCAAGTGTGGAAAATTTCGAGGACAATGCAGGTACTCTACCACTGCCACCAATTCCAGATAATCCAGAGCCAGACCATGAACAGAAGTTAGAATTGAAACCCCTCCCTCCACACCTTAAATATGCTTACCTCGAGGACAAGCAGAAGTTTCCAGTTATCATTGCACGAGACCTCACTTCTCAGCAAGAAGAGCAGTTACTTAGTGTGCTGAGAAAGCACAAGAAAGCAATTGGGTGGAGTTTAGCAGACATATTAGGCATCGACCCTCAAGTTTGTGAGCATAGGATATTTTTAGAAGAAGGAGCAAGACCTGTTCATCAACCCCAAAGAAGACTGAACCCCACTACTTTAGAGGTTGTCAAGAAGGAAGTGACCAGACTATTAGAGGCAGGTATTATCTACCCCATCTCAAACAGTGAATGGGTGAGCCCAGTACAAGTGGTGCCCAAGAAGTCTGGAGTCACTACAGTGAAAAATGAGCATAGAGAGCTCATAGCAACCAGAGTACAGAACGCCTGGAGGGTCTGCATTGATTACCGGCGTCTCAACCAAGCTACTCGTAAGGATCACTACCCTCTTCCATTCATTGATCAAATGCTGGATCGCCTGTCAGGTAAATCACATTATTGCTTTTTAGATGGTTACACAGGCTATTTCCAGATTCATATAGCTCCTGAGGATCAGGAAAAGACTACCTTTACCTGTTCTTTTGGGACTTATGCTTACAAGAGAATGCCATTTGGCTTGTGTAATGCACCAGCTACTTTCCAAAGGTGCATGATGAGTCTTTTTTCTGATCTTATTGAGGATTGTATGGAGGTTTTTATGGATGATTTTATCATTTATGGTGATTCTTTTAACCTTTGCTTGGTTAGTTTATCTAGAGTATTAGATAGATGTGTCAGTACAAACCTTGTATTGAATTTTGAAAAATGTCATTTTATGGTAAGACAAGGAATTGTATTGGGATATGTTGTGTCTAATACGGTATTTCTGTAGATCCAGCAAAGGTAGATGTTATTTCTAGTTTGCCTTACCCCTCCTCTGTGAGCGAAGTCCGTTCGTTCCTTGGACATGCAGGTTTTTACCGAAGATTCATTAAGGACTTTAGTAAGGTAGAACTTCCCCTATCCAGACTACTGCAGAAGGATATTGAATTCGAGTTCAGTGAGGATTGCAAACAAGCGTTTGATAAGCTGAAAACCACCCTGACTCAAGCTCCAATTGTGAGAAGACCGAACTGGAGCCAGCCATTCAAAATCATGTGTGATGCTTCCAACCATGTAGTAGGAGCAGCGCTGGCTCAACGTGAAGGTAAGGACCCTTTTGTTATTGCTTATGCGTCTAAAACTTTAGACGCTGCTCAATCCAATTACACTACTACTGAGAAAGAGCTTCTTGCTATTGTTTTTGCTCTGGATAAATTCTGTGCCTATTTACTTGGTACTAAGGTAGTAGTGTATTCAGACCACGCAGCTCTAAAGTATTTATTAGCTAAAAAGGAATCCAAACCAAGGCTTATACGTTGGATACTGCTACTACAAGAATTTGATTTAGAAATAAAGGATAGGAGTGGTAACCAAAATCTAGTGGCAGACCACTTGAGTCGCCATGAGCACATTAAGGATGACTGCACTCCTATAGCTGATAATTTTCCATTTGATAACCTACAAGCAGTATCTGAGGTAATCCTTTGGTATGCACCTATAGCTAATTATCTAGTTAGCCGCACGTTTCCTCCACACTTTACTAAGCACCAAAGAGACAAGCTGAAAAGCGAGTCTAAATATTATACATGGGATGACCCATATTTATGGAGATGTGGCGCTGACCAAGTAATTAGAAGGTGTGTGCCTCAATCAGAACTCCAGTCCATTTTAAAGGCCTGTCACTCATCTGAGAGTGGAGGACATTTTGGCCCTCAAAGAACAGCTAGAAAAATCTTAGATTGTGGATTCTGGTGGCCCACCCTTTTTAAAGATGTTGCTAAATTTTGTAAATCTTGTCCCCCATGCCAAGGGTTTGGTAATATATCCTAGAGGGATTGAATGCCTCAACAAACTATGCTTTTCCGTGAAATTTTTGATATTTGGGGCATTGACTTCATGGGTCCATTTCCAAATTCTAATGGCCACCTCTATATATTATTAGCTGTAGACTATGTTTCTAAATGGGTGGAAGCAATTCCTACCCGTACTGATGATACTAACACTGTTGTTTCCTTTGTTAGAAACCGCATTATTTGTCGCTTTGGATCACCACGAGCAATCGTGAGCGATTGATAAACCACTATTTTATGGTTTATATTGTGTTTAATTGTGTGGTTTTATCATGATCCTTACCCACTTATTCATTAAATTAGCATGCATTTAGATTTCCTTCCTGAATTTATTACATGGTTGAAAACTACTTCTTATAGACTTTAATTATGTATTTATAATTCTCCTTTATTCCATTCGATGCCGTGATCTGTGTGTTGAGTGTTTCAGGCTTTACAGGGCATGAATGAATGGGAGATCGGAAAATAAGCTGGCAAAAATGGAAGGAACACAAGAATTTGAGGAGATAACCAGCGAGAAGTGACGCGGTCGCATGGCTCACGCGACCGTGCGAAGGGGAGCAAATCACTTTCGACGTAAAAGGGTGCACAATGAAATATTGTGCGAGAGTGGTGCTGGATTGGTGCTAGAAGCACAATCCTTATCTCGCGACCGCGTCGCCCACGCGGCCGCGTCCTCCATTTTCTGAAGCACACTCACGCGATCGCGTGACACACGTGATCGCGTCACCCTATTTTGGCAAGTAAATTAATTTGAACAGAGAGTTGTGCTGGCGCGAGGCTGCACTCGCGCCAAAAGCATAACATGGGTCACGCGACCACGTGACCGACGCGTTCGCGTGACCATACTTAAAGCACATCCATGCGAATGCGCGCCCCACGCGGCCGCGTCGCATGTGCCGCACAGCTCAACCTAAAATTGCCACATATCTTATCTTTCTCTCCTCCAACTCCTAATTTTTCTTTTCCCTCCTTATTTCTTCTTTTTCCCTTCTTCCTTCTATCTCACCTATCCCTTTCTCTCTCCCACCTCCATTACCAATGTTCTATTTTCTTCCCCCTTCTTTTCTTTTTTTTTTATCATAATTGTTATTTTATATGTTATTTTCTTTTTCTTTTCTTCTTCTTTTCATTATTCTTATTTTCTTTTTTTTCTTCTTCTTATTTTCCTTTTTACATGGTGTTAGAAATTTATTTGAGTCATTATTCCTCATTATATGCTTGTGGATTGTTACAAATTGTTTGACAATTATTATTATTATTTTTAAGGGATTGCTTGCATGTTCACCTTCATACTTTCTATATCTTATTTACCATGCATGCCATGTGTTTGTGAAAAAGCCTATATAGCATTATGCACTTTTCTACATTACTTTACTCTACCATTCAATGCTTGCTTTTCACAAATTCTCTTTACTATTGTTTTAATTGAATTTAATTGTCAATACAACCATTTTGGCTTGTTACAACTGATGCTTGGTCTATGCTACTCATGCCCTTTTCCGGCATGCTAATAAACACCTTGCATCCACTTATGTTTCGATGCACTCACTATTTTTCATTGATGGCTTTTCATATGTACTCGAGAGCATGTGCTAATGTCAGTTACATCTTAATGTGCATCTATCACCACTCTTCCGTTCTCTTCCTTGCTATATATCTATTTGAACTTAATTTACTTTCCCCTCCCTTTTTCAGGATGGCCACCAAGAAAGGAAAGGAGAAAGCAACTCCTAAACCCCCAGCAAGAAGAGGAACTAAAAGAGCATTAGTGGCAGAGCCCCCTTCAACTGCAGTCAAGCCCTCAACAAAGAGAGTTAAGAGAATAATAAAGGTTGATGAAAAGGAGAAAGCCTTTCCAGCGAAGGACACTGCGCGATTTCCCAATCGCTACTGTGAGCAGATGTTCCATATCCTGGCCAAAAGGAACTATAACAATGAATACCTTCTTATCCTCCCGTCCAATATTACTACCTTTGTTGAGCCGCAAATTGAACGAAGACAATGAGGTTTCCTACGGAGACAGCCGAGACAGGTCAATCTTTCTTGGGTAGTTGAGTTCTACTCTAACCTCTACATGCCAACCCTGCAGTCTGTTTATGTCTGGCAGAAGCAAGTCCCCATTACAGAAGAGGCCATCCAGCAAGCTCTAAGTCTTCCCCCTATTCCAGAAAGAATGGACGCCTTCCAAGAAGCCGCACTTAAGCGCCAGAGGTACCAATTTGACTGGGACTCCGTTCTCGGAGTTATCGGATTACCTGGCATCCGTTGGATCTACGGATACCACCGTACCCGCCTAAGGGAATCTTGGCTTCAGCACTTACTTTGGAGGCTCGCGTATGGGTACAGATTATGTCCATTACGTCTTCCGAACACTCACGAGTCCTCCTTCACTGCGGACATGGCCGTTCTACTATGGTGCATCCTTACAGACCAACCTCTGAATCTCTCAAGCCATATCCAGAATGCTGTGGGAGACGTACAAATTGCGGGTAATTTACCTTTTCCCACCTTGGTCTCAGATCTTATCTCAGCAGCCGGAGTCTCCTACAGAGCTGGGGACACCAAAGCCGTGTGTTCATACCCTGACCGGGGTCCTCCAACTCGGCAAATCCGCAAGAGGTCCGACCTTGTCCTAAAACTCACACCTAAAGGTCGGACCTCGAACAAAGAGCAAGGAAGGCCCATCAAAAGGAACGCAGCCCAAACCTAAAGGCCGAAAAGGCCTGGGAAAGGCGGTTCCACAAAGATAGAGATAAAACTCCCAAAGATAAGATAAGATAAGAATATCTTATCCAGGGAAGATCACTGCCAAAACTACTATAAATACACTGGAGCACCCAGGTATGGCATTCATTCAAAAATCTACACATATCTGCTTGGACCCATGCTAACTTAAGCATCGGAGTGTCATTGCAGGTACAACCACCAACCATTCTGCATATCTAGCTCGGGACACCGAATCTCCACCTCGGGCCTCTCAGGGCGACTGAGCTACACGTTTCAGGAAAATCCTCGGAACATTGGCGCCGTTGCCGGGGACCTGGAAGTCATCCCTCTACCATGGCGGACAACCCTCTCAACGATGAGCACGCTGCATCTGAACAAGAGGACGAAATTGACACCGGAGAATGACCGGACAGCCCTCTATCACCACGTACTCCAGGAGGAAACAAACAGAATCGCCCAAAAACATCACCCCCAAACAAAGATCCACAAAATTCCGAAAGAGAGAAGAGCTCGGAAATTCTAGAAGCAGTCCGGGCACAACAAGACCGACTAAAACAACTCGAAGAGGACATAAAGAAGCAGAAAGAAACTGAACAAGATCTGAAAAGGGAGACTCGAAAGCGCAAAGAATTAGAAGAAAAACTGCAGAAAATAGAGGCCAACCTGAAAGACCGGACGGAACGCGGCGCCACCACCGAAGGCAACCATGATCCCTTCACGCAAGAGATCATGAAGGAGAAGGTACAGCGAAACTTCAAACCACCCGATATGGACCTCTACGACGGCACCACCGATCCAAGTCATCACCTCAGCAACTTCAGAAGCAGAATGTACCTAGTCGACGCCTCCGACGCGACTCGGTGCAAAGCCTTCCCCACCACTCTCACCAAGTCAGCCATGAAGTGGTTCGACCACCTGCCACCGAGATCAATCACCAGCTTCGAAGACCTAACCAAAAAATTCCTAACAAGATTCTCTATTCAAAAGGACAAGACAAAACATGCCCCCAGTCTACTCGGGATCAAACAAGGTGACCAAGAAACTCTCCGAAAATACATGGAGCGATTCAACAAAGCCTGCCTGGACATACAACACTTGCCCACTGAAGCGGCCATCATGGGACTAACAAACGGCCTAAAAGAGGGACCGTTTAGCCAATCCCTATCTAAACGATACCCGACCTCCCTATACGAGGTGCAGGAGCGAGCAGAAAAGTATATCAACATGGAGGAAACCTCCTAGCTAAGAGACTCTTCTAGGAAGGAATCAACCTACCCACTCCGAGATCGGGATCGGGAACAGAAAAAGAAAGAAGAACTCAACTCGGACAAGCCACGGAAGTACCACAGCTACACCCCCCTCCGAGTCTCCCTAGTAGACGTCTACAGAGAAGTATGCCACACCGAAAAGATCCCACCGCCCCGACCGCTAAAACACAAGAAAGCAGGGAGAGATCGGTCCGAATACTGTGAATATCACAAGCTCTACGGTCATTCTACTAATGACTGCTACGACCTAAAAAATGTCATAGAAAAGCTAGCCAGAGAAGGAAAACTCGACAGATACATAGCAGAGAAAGGAGAAGAGACCAGGAAGAGAAGGCGGGGGGATAACGAAGATCGGGCCGAACAAACCCCACGAACCCCTGAAAGACATGTTCACATGATAAACGGAGGTTTTGCAGGCGGAGGAACATCCAAATCCTCACGAAAAAGACACCTCAAAGAAGTCTATCACGTCCGAGAAGACAGTCCCCTGCCCGAATTACCTACTATTTCATTCACCCGAGAAGATGCTCAAGGGATAACTCCCGGACACGACGATCCAATGGTAATCACCATTATCCTAGCAAACGCCAACTTACATCGAACCCTGGTTGACCAGGGAAGCTCAGCAGATATCCTGTTCAAAACGGCCTTCGACAAGCTCGGACTTGAAGAAAAAGAACTAAAGGCCTACCCCACCGACCTATTTGGACTAAAGGGATACTCCGATCCATCCCTTAGGATACATCTCGCTACACACTACCTTTGGAAGAGGCGAGCAATCTAAAACGTTAAGCATCGACTACATTATAGTCGACGTCACTTCAGCATACAATGCCCTCATTGGGCGACCAACCCTAAACAGACTGGCAGCTATAGTCTCGACCCCACACCTCTGTATGAAGTTCCCTACCACAAAGGGAATCGCTACTCTAAAAGGCGACCAAAAACTAGCACGGCGATGCTACAACAAAAGCCTGAGCCTAAAAGGGAAAGAGGTCAACACAATAGAACTCGGACGAGTTCAATCCCGAGAAGATCTCCGGCCACAGCCGGAGGGAGAAACCGAAAAAGTCCAGATTGGGAACACACCTGAAAAAACAACAAGCATAGGAACAAACCTCGAAACGGGCCTAAAAGAGGAACTCATAACCCTCTTAAGGGAGAATTCCGACCTCTTCGCCTGGAAAGCCTCCGACATGCCAGGCATAAGCCCCGACCTGATGTGCCATAAGCTATCGGTTTACCCGGGATCCCGGCCTGTCCAGCAAAGACGCCGGAAGCTCGGACCCGAGCGCATGCAAGCAATAGAAGAACAAGTGCAAGCACTACTAGATGCAGGGTTCATTAGGGAAGTAAAATACCCCCTATGGCTCGCAAACGTGGTCCTAGTGAAAAAGCCCAACGGAAAATGGAGGATGTGCGTCGATTACACAGACCTCAACAAAGCTTGCCCCAAAGACCCATATCCATTACCAAACATCGACGCATTAGTAGACGCAGCCTCAGGCTATAGATATCTCTCCTTCATGGACGCATACTCAGGGTACAACCAAATCCCAATGTACGGACCCGACCAAGAAAAGACCTCGTTCATAACCCCAAGGGCAAACTACTGCTACGTCGTAATGCCCTTCGGGCTAAAGAACGCAGGAGCAACCTACTAGAGGCTAATGAACAAAGTGTTCTCAGAGCACATCGGAATACAGCTGGAGGTGTACGTCGACGACATGCTGGTAAAGACACAAGAAGACAGAAACTTGCTGACCGACCTCACCAGTGTTTTCGGCACCATCAGAAAACACAACATGAGACTTAACCCGACAAAGTGCACCTTCGCCGCAGAAGCCGGAAAGTTCTTAGGCTTCATGCTGACTCAAAGGGGCATCGAAGCAAACCCGGACAAATGCCAAGCGATACTCAATATGAAGAGCCCGACGTGTGTCAAAGAAGTACAACAACTGAATGGAAGGCTAGCCGCCCTATCAAGATTCTTGGCGGGATCAGCGATAAGGTCACTACCTCTCTACTCACTCCTAAAGAAAGGGAAACCCTTCTCATGGACCCCGGAGTGCGAAAAGGCCTTTCAAGACTTCAAGGAATTCCTCGGGCAGCCACCAATCCTAACCCGACCTCTAAAGGGAGAAGAACTCGTACTATACCTCTCGGTTGGAAATCGAGCAATCGCTTCAGCGTTAATACGAGAAAATGACCAAGGACAACACCCCATATACTTTGTAAGCAAGGCACTACAAGGGGCCGAATTAAACTATCAGAAGATAGAAAAATTCGCCTACGCCCTAGTGTTCACAGCCCGGAGGCTCCGTCCCTACTTTCAAGCCCACACCATCAAAGTCCGGACAAACCAACCAATGAAACACATCCTCCAAAAAACAGACCTGGCAGGACGAATACTGCAATGGGCGGTGGAACTGTCCGAGTTCGACCTCCACTACGAAACCCGGACTGCCATAAAATCCCAGTATCTAGCCGACTTCATCGCAGAATACACTGAGACCCCTGGAATCCCACTCTCATGGAACCTGTATGTCGACGGGTCCTCAAACAAAACAGGAAGCGGAGCCGGGGTTATACTCGAAAGCGACCAAGGAACGCGGATAGAACTATCCCTAAAATTCGAGTTCCAGGCTTCGAACAACCAAGCCGAATACGAGGCCCTACTAGCAGGTCTAAAGCTAGCCGGAGAGGTCGGAGCCCAAAAAATCACAATCTTCAGCGACTCTCAGGTCGTCACATCACAAGTAAATGGAAGCTACCAAGCCAAAGACCCCACTATGAAAAAATACCTGGACCAAACACAGGCACAGCTACGCCACTTTTCAGAAATACAGATTCAGCACATACCTCGGGAACAAAACGCCCGGGCAGACGCCCTCTCAAAGCTTGCCAGCACCAAGCCCGGAGGCAACAACAGAAGTCTCCTCCAGGAAACCTTACAATCTCCCTCCGTGCTAAGAGAGGAAGAAGCGCTAAACATATCCAACCAACAGCAAGGATGGATGACCCCCATACTCAACTTCCTGAAATCGGGAACTCTCCCCGCCGAAAGGAAGGAAGCTAGAAGACTCACGAAAGACGCCCAGAATTATACACTAATTCACGACATATTATACAGAAGAGGATTCTCAAACCCCCTCCTTAGGTGTGTCCCGACCTCAGAAACAAAGAGCGTCCTCGAAGAAGTCCACGGAGGCATGTGTGGGAACCACCTCGGAGCTCGAGCATTATCCAAGAAAGTAGTCCGAGCCGGATTCTACTGGCCGACCTTGCAAAAAGACGCAACGGAATTTGTGAAAATATGCCCCCCTGCCAAAAACACGCCAATTTTCACAAGGCACCACCTGAAGACCTTATCAGCGTCACCGCACCATGGCCCTTCGCAAAATGGGGACTTGACCTACTCGGCCCGTTCCCCCAAGGACCGGGGCAAGTCAAATACCTCATAGTAGGGGTCGACTACTTCATAAAGTGGATCGAAGCTGAACCCTTAGCCACCATCACGGCTCAGAAAAGCCGCAAATTCCTATACAAAAACATCGTCACAAGGTTCGGAGTCCCCTACTCCATCACCACAGACAATGGAACACAGTTCACAGACACAAGTTTTCAGAACTTGGTGGCCGAACTAAAAATCAAACAGCAATTCACCTCAGTCGAGCACCCACAAGCCAATGGACAAGCAGAGGCCGCAAATAAAGTCATCTTGGCCGGGTTAAAACGAAGACTCCAAGAGTCCAAAGGGGCATGGGCCGAGGAGCTCCCCCAGGTGCTATGGGCATATCGGACAACTCCACACTCTACAACGGGAGAATCGCCATTCCGACTAGCTTACGGGATGGAGGCAATGATTCCTATCGAAATAGATGAAGGGTCACCCAGAGTCATCTTCTACAACGAAGAAGGTAACCCACAGGCACAAAGGGAAGAACTCGACCTCCTCCCCGAGGTCCGAGAAAGAGCTCGGATCCGAGAAGAAGCCTTAAAACGACGAACGGCCCTCAGATACAATCAGAAAGTAATAAAGCGAAGCTTCTCAATTCACGACCTGATTCTAATCCGAAATGACATCGGAACACAAAAGTCGGGAGAAGGAAAGCTAGCTGCAAATTGGAAAGGACCCTACAAGGTAACAGAAGTCTTAGGAACAGGCTATTACAAAGTATCCGACCTAGAAGGCAATGAGTTGCCCAGGGCCTGGCACGCCTGTAATCTAAGACGATACTACAGCTAGAAAAATATAACCCGAGGTGTACTCTTTTTCCCTACAAGGGTTTTTTAATGAGACACCCGGTCAAGAAAGGCACCCGACCTAGCCAAGGGTAAACACTCTGTAAATATTCTTTCTTTTTTAATACTAATCAAATTTTTCTCTTTTCTTTCTCCTTCTTCTTCCTCATGATGAAACAAATCCTGAAAAGTACCCCGCCAAGGCGCATTAATTTATGCTCGGCAAAACGCAAAAAATCATTGCCAAGAGACCACACAAGGTTGGCAAAGATAAAGCGACGAGGTTCAAATTAATGTGAGAAGTTATAAAACAACTCTGAAAAGGCTCAAAAAGCCAAATAAAAGAGGTTACAAAAATAACTTAAAAGGCCGACCAACAACAAGGTCGGACCCAACAAAGGGAAGTACTCGACCGCCCCCCCCCCCCCCCCGAGGTCCGAGAAAAAGCCCGGATCCGAGAAAGAAGCCTTAAAACGGCGAAAACAAAGATTTCGAAAACGCTTACTAAAAGGTTGCTATACAAAAACAACTAAAAAGTACAAGCGAAAAAACGAAATCAGAGGGAAGGGTAAAACAAAGTTTCAAAAAAGCGCTAGCTAAAAGGTTGTTATCCAAAAACAACTAAAAAGCATAAAGCGGAACTAAAAGTCAAAACGCGAACAAACACCGGAAGCTAAAAAAGTTACTACAAGTAGCTAATAGCAAAAAGGTGTTCAAAGCATTAACAGAAACCATCCAAAAAAGAGCCCACAGGCCGGGCAAAAAACCAAAGATAAAAGGATTACAGGGAATCAAGATCCTTTCCAGACTCCACATCGGCAGAAGGCTGCGGAGGAAGAACCATAGAAATCGGGACAGCCTTGACGGCACCGTCATCTCGGTTTAAAACCTCCACACCAGATCCCTCCCCGGCCAAAGGTAAAGTCGGGTTCGCAACCGGAACTTTGGGGTCAGACACCGGAACCTCATCCTCGTTGGGAGCAGGAACAATCTTTCCCTCCACAACAACATTATCCGTACTGAATAAACTCAGATCCAGGTCAGGAGCAAGAACCCGGACTTGAGCCTTCAAATTTTCAAACATAGCATCCATACCCTTAGCCACATGTCCTTCTAGCTCGTAAAAATCATCCTGAGCGGATTGCAACCTCTCCTTTGTCTCCACAAGCTCAGCATATGTCCAAGTATAACTCTCCCTCGCCGCCTTCGCCATCTCCTCGGACGAACTCGCCGCCGCCACAGCCGCGGTAGCTTTAGCTTTCTCCTTCTCCAAAGACGCCTCCAGCTCAGCAATCCTAGCAGCCTTCAGTTCGCTAATCCTCTCAAACTCAGATTGAGCCTTCTCAAGTCGGGAACTGGTCGCACCAATGGGGGATTTCTTGAACTCTCGGGCAATAGCGGCATGAAGACTAGCCATCCGAACACAGCTCCGCGCCATATACTGAAAATGGTGCTCCATAGACACATCATCAGTAGAAATAAAAGTCTGAGGGAGAATATGCTGTTCAACCCAACCAAGAGCATCAAAATCCTTATCATTAAAACCCGCAAACTCTTGAGAGGTCTTCTGCTTCTTGGGAGGAGGACCCGAGGACGAAGGAGGAGAAGAGTTACCGGGTCCAGAGGTTGGAGGATCCTGATTTATAGGTCGAAACTGGGGAGTCGGAATAGTCTTCGACCGAGTAGTGACACCCACAGTAGTCTTCTTCGGAGAAGATCGGGCAGAAGCCTCCCCAGCCCCGATATTTCGAGCAGCCACGGACTTCTTCGTCCGACGAAGGTACTTCATGGAATCCGCCTGAGAAGACATCTCTGCAAAAATAAAAGAAAAGGATCACCAAAACAGAAATTCCACCAAAACAAAACAAGCAAAGCCAAAATACCAAAAGGATAATCTCGGAGGGTCGGGAACTACCTAACTCGGAACGGAGAAGGCTTGGATCCCCCAACATTTTCTTCGTGTCCAAGTGAGGTGCCCCCCCACAAAAGCCTGCTCCACCTCATCTAGACTCTCAAGGGTATACTTAGTAGACACTACTTTCTCCTGCCAACAAAGAGGAAAAGAAGGCTCCCCACTCTCATCTAAAAAGAAGGGTCGGACATCTCCAGTAGCCCGGACCTTGAAATAAAAGTTCTTAAAATCATGAAAGGACTCATCATACAGGGTGCAAAACTTCCTTCCCTGGTTAGCCCTAAAGGAAACCCAAGATACCTTCCCTCCACCTGACCCTGGCTTCGTCAACACAAACAAGTAGGAAAAAAGAGAAATAGAGGGAGCAACGCCCAAGAACTGACACAAAAGTTGAAACAGCTTTAAAAACGCCCAAGAATTGGGATGGAGCTGCGTAGGAGCAAGATTACAAGACCATAACACCTCGGACTCCAGATCGGTAAAAGGAAGTCGGACGCCCAGCTTAGAGAAAAAACAATCATAAGCATAAAAGAAAAGCTTCTCGGAACTATCTAGGGGCGGGAAGCACACTCTCTCCTCGGAATCCGGGGCCACTAGTTCGTAATCCCTCTCAGACTCCCTATTTTCACATATGCTACAATGCCTACGGAACCTAACTAAGTACTCAGAATCTACCACGGTAGGGACTCTTAGAGGAAGAGGGTCTACCCAATCAAGACCACACGGAATTTTAGTCGACATCGCTTGAAGAACCTTTCGAGACATAAAATTCTTACCTACAAAGAAGAATACAACAGCAAGCAAAAAATCACATAAAGAAGGCAAACACGAAAACCCATTCAGCAAAAACAAGAAACAAAGACCTCACAAAGAAGTGGGGCAACACAGAAACACCAGGGAACAAAAAAGAGCCCCCCCATATAAAGACAACAGCAATGGCGGCTTCTCTTTTGGGGCAACCCAGGCATAAAGAAAAAGAAATAGACAAGGGCCACACAAAGAGTAGAAGCATATGATCACAAGAAAAGAGAAACACGGAAGCAAACCTGGAAGAAGAAGCGAAGGCAAAGAGCTCCGAAGCAAGTAGAACGAAACGGCGACACAAAGGAAACCCCGGAAAAACACACAAAGAAAGATTCTGGAAAGCAAAACAAAGGGAAAGAAGAAGCGGCGTTTGTAAAGCATAAGAAGAACAAACGCAGAAAGAAGGAAAGGAGCAATAAATAAAGCCTTCACAGAGCCCGAACGGAAATCGAGGAAAAACGGTAAAATGCAATAAATGCAGGAACGGCCATTTTGAATTTTGAAAAACAGACTACTATGCCCGAGCACGACCTCCCAAAAAGGACGAACTCGGGCAGGGGCACTGTTCATACCCTGACCGGGGTCCTCCAACTCGGCAAATCCGCAAGAGGTCCGACCTTGTCCTAAAACTCACACCTAAAGGTCGGACCTCGGACAAAGAGCAAGGAAGGCCCATCAAAAGGAACGCAGCCCAAACCTAAAGGCCGAAAAGGCCTGGGAAAGGCGGTTCCACAAAGATAGAGATAAAACTTCCAAAGATAAGATAAGATAAGAATATCTTATCCAGGGAAGATCACTGCCAAAACTACTATAAATACACTGGAGCACCCAGGTATGGCATTCATTCAAAAATCTACACATATCTGCTTGGACCCATGCTAACTTAAGCATCGGAGTGTCATTGCAGGTACAACCACCAACCATTCTGCATATCTAGCTCGGGACACCGAATCTCCACCTCGGGCCTCTCAGGGCGACCGAGCTACACGTTTCAGGCAAATCCTCGGAACACCGTGCTTCCACGGGATGATCAGTATGTCCCTAACGGGAAATACCTCAGACTTCCAGCAGCCACTACAAGTCTTCCTACTGCTCCAGTTGAAGATAATCCTTCTTCAACCCCACAAGCACCTACAACTGATGAATTGCTCCAGCAGATAATCACAAGGTTGGATCAGCAAGAACACAAAGTTAAGTTGAGAGAGCGCCGCAACAACCGAAGATTCAAACACCTCAGGGAGCTACTTAGAGGAGATTGCAAAGACTCGGACACCCTGGAATCCACTTCTTTTACCAGCACAAGGAGCCATGACGGTCCTGATTGTGGAGATACTACTTCCAGCCCACCCCTGTTCCTGACAAATGGCACCGAGGACGGTGCAAAGCCTTAAGTGTGGGGAGGTCGGTCAGTATCTGACTTCCGGAGGTAATTTCTCTTCTCTAGCACCAATAATTAGGATATTTTAGTTAGATTTTCTTTCTTTTTTAGAATAGAATAATTTGCATAGGTTAGGATAGTTGCATGCATGTTCTACTTAATTGAAAAGACAATAAGTTTCTTCTAAGATTCTATCTTTGGAACAAAATTTCACTAATTTTTCAAAATTTTTATGATAAAATTGCTTGAGTTGTATTTGGAACATGATGTTTGAGCTAAAGAACACACAACCTGTGAAAGATTTGAGCCTTTATGTATGGTTACATTATTTAACCGTAATTATTTCATTCTTGTGTGTTTACTTCTCTATGATTGTAATCTATATTTTGTTTTTTCTTATATGTCCAATATTTATTATATTTACATGCTTGCACATGATTGAGGCCATTATTTGTTTAAACTCACTTATCCAAATTAAGCCTACCCTTTTTAATTACCTTTGTTAACCACTTTGAGCCTTTAAATCCCATTTGTTCTATATTTTACCACATTACTAACCTTAAGCTGAAAAACAATTGTATATCCCAAATTGAATATTTGGTTAGCTTAAGATAGAATTGTGTGTGCTAGTTAGGTATGGGAAATTGTGGGAACAAAAGTTGTTAAGGGAATGTGTCATGAAAATTTAATGGGAATTTGGATACCTACTCATGTGAAACTATAAGAATAAAAAAATCTATGTGCATTGATAAGCTATATTTATTTTAATGTGTAAAAAAAATAAAAAAAATAATAAATAAATAAATAAATAAGGGGACAAAATTACACCAATGTTGAATTCAGAATTCAAAGATCAATGCACGTATGATAGAATCAAAATAAAAAGTGATACATGAGTATGGACTGAAAAAAGGAAATTCTGGGTAGCTAGGTATGAACTTTAAGATTACATTAAAAATATATAGGTTGGGTTGAAGCTTGGGCAAATTAAAGATTCAATTTATCAACTCACTTAACCATATGTATACCCCTACCTATACCTTGGCCCCATCACAACCTTGAAAAGACCTCATGATGTTTGCATTGGTATATTAACTGTTGTTGATTGGTTAGGAGAAGAACAAAAGTTAGAAAGCATGATTAGAGAAGGATAGAGTGATTACCCTATACACTAGGGATTAGAGCGTACATACATTATCAGTGAGGGTTCAATGCTTGAATTTTCATGTTCCCTGCTTTCATAGGCTATCCTCTTGCATCTTTATCTGTTTTACTGTATAAGGGTAGAATTAGTGGAATTTTGATTTGTAATTGTTTCGAAGAGCTTATTTACTTTTGATCAAGTGGGCAAGAATCATATAGTTGCATTTATTTACATATATAGGATTGCATTGCATTTCATGAGTTTCTACATGTTCATACTTGTCTACTTTATCTCCTTCAATTAAGCATGAGGACATGCTAATGTTTAAGTGTGGGGAGGTTGATAAACCACTATTTTATGGTTTATATTGTGTTTAATTGTGTGGCTTTATCATGATCCTTACCCACTTATTCATTAAATTAGCATGCATTTATATTTCCTTCCTGAATTTATTACATGGTTGAAAACTGCTTCTTAGAGACTTTAATTATGTATTTTTAATTCTCCTTTATTCCATTCGATGCCGTGATCTGTGTGTTGAGTGTTTCAGGCTTTACATGGCATGAATGAATGGAAGATCGGAAAATAAGATGGCAAAAATGGAAGGAACACAAGAATTTGAGGAGATAACCAACAAGAAGTGACGCGGTCGCATGGCTCATGCGACCGTGCGAAGGGGAGCAAATCGCAGTGACGCGGCCGCATGGCTCACGCAGCCGCGCGGATTGGAAAAGCTCAATCGACGCGGTAGCGTGAACGACGCGGATGCGTGGCATGGAAAAGCGCGAGTGACGCATCCGCATGGGTGACGCGATCGCGTGACATGTGCGATCTGCATAATCTGCAGAATTCACTGGGCGGCAATTTTGGACCTGATTTCGACCCAGTTTTCGGCCCGAAATAGCAGACTAGAGCCAGAGAACATGCAGAAACAGAAGAGAATTTTCATTCTACACAGTTTTCAGTTTTAGATCTAATTTTTTAATCCTCCTCTAGGTTTTTCTCTTTAGGTTTTGGAATTTAATTTTCAATTTGGTCTTAGCATTAGAACATTGAGAAGGGCTATTTCCTCATCAAGACTTTGTCATTCTAGTTTGTTCTCTTAACTTGGTTTATTTCTTCCATGTTCTTTGCTTTGTTCAATTTTGTCATTTGAATACTTTTATGATTATTTAATACAAGAATTATTTCTTTCATTTAAAAAAAAAAAATTCGCTACACGACGTAATCGCATGAGCGACGCGTCCGCGTCGCTTAGAGAGTAAAGAAAAATAAAAGTGAACAGAGAGTCACGCTGGAGCGTGGCTGGAGGCGTGCCACCGGCACAAATCAACCCACGCGACCGCATCCCTGACATGTTCGCGTCGCATGGGAATCATGGCCTCCCACGCGACCGCGTGCCCCACGTGGCCGCATGCCCTGAGGTTTCGACGTAAAAGGGTGCACAATGAAATATTGTGCGAGAGTGGTGCTGGATTGGTGCTAGAAGCACAATCCTTATCTCGTGACCGCGTCGCCCACGCAGCCGCGTCCTCCATTTTCTGAAGCACACTCACGCGATCGCGTGACATACGCGATCGCGTCACCCTATTTTGGCAAATAAATTAATTTGAACAGAGAGTTGTGCTGGCGCGAGGCTGCACTCGCGCCAGAAGCATAACATGGGTCACGCGACCGCGTGACCGATGCGATCGCGTGACCATACTTAAAGCACATCCATGCGAACGCGTGCCCCACGCGGCCGCGTCGCATGTGCCACACAGCTCATCCTAAAATTGCCACGTATCTTATCTTTCTCTCCTCCAACTCCTAATTTTTCTTTTCCCTCCTTATTTCTTCTTTTTCCCTTCTTCCTTCTATCTCACCTATCCCTTTCTCTCTCCCACCTCCATTACCAAGGTTCTATTTTCTTCCCCCGTCTTTTCTTTTTTTTATCATAATTGTTATTTTATATGTTATTTTCTTTTTCTTTTCTTCTTCTTTTCATTATTCTTATTTTCTTTTTTTTTCTTCTTCTTCTTTTCCTTTTTACATGGTGTTAGAAATTTATTTGAGTCATTATTCCTCATTATATGCTTGTGGATTGTTACAAATTGTTTGACAATTATTATTATTATTTTTAAGGGATTGCTTGCATGTTCACCTTCATACTTTCTATATCTTATTTACCATGCATGCCATGTGTTTGTGAAAAAGCCTATATAGCATTATGCACTTTTCTACATTACTTTACTCTACCATTCAATGCTTGCTTTTCACAAATTCTCTTTACTATTGTTTTAATTGAATTTAATTGTCAATACAACCATTTTGGCTTGTTACAACTGATGCTTGGTCTATGCTACTCATGCCCTTTTCCGGCATGCTAATAAACACCTTGCATCCACTTATGTTTCGATGCACTCACTATTTTTCATTGATGGCTTTTCATATGTACTCGAGAGCATGTGCTAATGTCAGTTACATCTTAATGTGCATCTATCACCACTCTTCCGTTCTCTTCCTTGCTATATATCTATTTGAACTTAATTTACTTTCCCCTCCCTTTTTCAGGATGGCCACCAAGAAAGGAAAGGAGAAAGCAACTCCTAAACCCCCAGCAAGAAGAGGAACTAAAAGAGCATTAGTGGCAGAGCCCCCTTCAACTACAGTCAAGCCCTCAACAAAGAGAGTTAAGAGAATAATAAAGGTTGATGAAAAGGAGAAAGCCTTTCCAGCGAAGGACACTGCGCGATTTCCCAATCGCTACTGTGAGCAGATGTTCCCTATCCTGGCAGAAAGGAACTATAACAATGAATACCTTCTTATCCTCCCGTCCAATATTGCTACCTTTGTTGAGCCGCAAATTGAACGAAGACAATGGGATTTCCTACGGAGACAGCCGAGACAGGTCAATCTTTCTTGGGTAGTTGAGTTCTACTCTAACTTTTACATGCCAACCCTGCAGTCTGTTTATGTCTGGCAGAAGCAAGTCCCCATTACAGAAGAGGCCATCCAGCAAGCTCTAAGTCTTCCCCCTATTCCAGAAGGAATGGACGCCTTCCAAGAAGCCGCACTTAAGCGCCAGAGGTACCAATTTGACTGGGACTCCGTTCTCGGAGTTATCGGATTACCTGGCATCCGTTGGATCTACGGATACCACCGTACCCGCCCTAAGGGAATCTTGGCTTCAGCACTTACTTTGGAGGCTCGCGTATGGGTACAGATTATGTCCCATTACGTCTTTCCGAACACTCACGAGTCCTCCTTCACTGCGGACATGGCCGTTCTACTATGGTGCATCCTTACAGACCAACCTCTGAATCTCTCAAGCCATATCCAGAATGCTATGGGAGACGTACAAATTGTGGGTAATTTACCTTTTCCCACCTTGGTCTCAGATCTTATCTCAGCAGCCGGAGTCTCATACAGAGTTGGGGACACCAAAGCCGTGCTTCCACGGGATGATCAGTATGTCCCTAACGGGAAATACCTCAGACTTCCAGCAGCCACTACAAGTCTTCCTACTGCTCCAGTTGAAGATAATCCTTCTTCAACCCCACAAGCACCTACAACTGATGACTTGCTCCAGCAGATAATCACAAGGTTGGATCAGCAAGAACACAAAGTTAAGTTGAGAGAGCGCCGCAACATCCGAAGATTCAAACACCTTAGGGAGCTACTTAGAGGAGATTGCAAAGACTCGGACACCCCGGAATCCACTTCTTTTACCAGCACAGGGAGCCATGACGGTCCTGATTGTGGAGATACTACTTCCAGCCCACCCCTGTTCCTGACAAATGGCACCGAGGACGGTGCAACGCCTTAAGTGTGGGGAGGTCGGTCAGTATCTGACTTCCGGAGGTAATTTCTCTTCTCTAGCACCAATAATTAGGATATTTTAGTTAGATTTTTTTTCTTTTATAGAATAGAATAATTTGCATAGGTTAGGATAGTTGCATGCATGTTCTACTTAATTGAAAAGACAATAAGTTTCTTCTAAGATTCTATCTTTGGAACAAAATTTCACTAATTTTTCAAAATTTTTATGATAAAATTGCTTGAGTTGTATTTGGAACATGATGTTTGAGCTAAAGAACACACAACCTGTGAAAGATTTGAGCCTTTATGTATGGTTACGTTATTTAACCGTAATTATGTCATTCTTGTGTGTTTACTTCTCTATGATTGTAATCTATATTTTGTTTTATCTTATATGTCCAATATTTATTATATTTACATGCTTGCACATGATTGAGGCCATTATTTGTTTAAACTCACTTATCCAAATTAAGCCTACCCTTTTTAATTACCTTTGTTAACCACTTTGAGCCTTTAAATCCCATTTGTTCTATATTTTACCACATTACTAACCTTAAGCTGAAAAACAATTGTATATCCCAAATTGAATATTTGGTTAGCTTAAGATAGAATTTGTGTGCTAGTTAGGTATGGGAAATTGTGGGAACAAAAGTTGTTAAGGGAATGTGTCATGAAAATTTAATGGGAATTTGGATACCTACTCATGTGAAACTATAAGAATAAAAAAATCTATGTGCATTGATAAGCTATATTTATTTTAATGTGTAAAAAAATAAAAAAATAATAAATAAATAAATAAATAAGGGGACAAAATTACACCAATGTTGAATTCAGAATTCAAAGATCAATGCACGTATGATAGAATCAAAATACAAAGTGATACATGAGTATGGACTGAAAAAAGGAAATTCTGGGTAGCTAGGTATGAACTTTAAGATTACATTAAAAATATATAGGTTGGGTTGAAGCTTGGGCAAATTAAAGATTCAATTTATCAACTCACTTAACCATATGTATACCCCTACCTGTACCTTGGCCCCATCACAACCTTGAAAAGACCTCATGATGTTTGCATTGGTATATTAACTGTTGTTGATTGGTTAGGAGAAGAACAAAAGTTAGAAAGCATGATTAGAGAAGGATAGAGTGATTACCTTATACACTAGGGATTAGAGCGTACATACATTATCAGTGAGGGTTCAATGCTTGAATTTTCATGTTCCCTGCTTTCATAGGCTATCCTCTTGCATCTTTATCTGTTTTACTGTATAAGGGTAGAATTAGTGGAATTTGATTTGTAATTGTTTCGAAGAGCTTATTTACTTTTGATCAAGTGGGCAAGAATCATATAGTTGCATTTATTTACATATATAGGATTGCATTGCATTTCATGAGTTTCTACATGTTCATACTTGTCTACTTTATCTCCTTCAATTAAGCATGAGGACATGCTAATGTTTAAGTGTGGGGAGGTTGATAAACAACTATTTTATGGTTTATATTGTGTTTAATTGTGTGGTTTTATCATGATCCTTACCCACTTATTCATTAAATTAGCATGCATTTAGATTTCCTTCCTGAATTTATTACATGGTTGAAAACTGCTTCTTAGAGACTTTAGTTATGTATTTTTAGTTCTCCTTTATTCCATTCGATGCTGTGATCTGTGTGTTGAGTGTTTCAGGCTTTACAGTGCATGAATGAATGGGAGATCGGAAAAGAAGCTGGCAAAAATGGAAGGAACACAAGAATTTGAGGAGATAACCAGCGAGAAGTGACGCGGTCACATGGCTCATGCGACCGCGCGAAGGGGAGCAAATCGCAGTGACGCGGCCGCATGGCTCACGCAGCCGCGCGGATTGGAAAAGCTCAAGCGACGCGGTAGCGTGGACGACGCGGACGCGTGGCATGGAAAAGCGCGAGTGACGCGTCCGCATGGGTGACGCGATCGCGTGACATGTGCGATCTGCATAATCTGCAGAATTCGCTGGAGGGCAATTTTGGACCTGATTTCGACCCAGTTTTCAGCCCGAACAGCAGACTAGAGCCAAAGAACATGCATAAACAGAAGAGAATTTTCATTCTACACAGTTTTCAGTTTTAGATCTAGTTTTTACTCCTCCTCTAGGTTTTTCTCTTTAGGTTTTGGAATTTAATTTTCAATTTGGTCTTAGCATTGGAACATTGTGAAGGGCTATTTCCTCATCAAGACTTCGTCATTCTAGTTCGTTCTCTTAACTTGGTTTATTTCTTTCGTGTTCTTTGCTTTGTTCAATTTTGTCATTTGAATACTTTTATGATTATTTAATACAAGAATTATTTCTTTCATTTTAATCCATTCTACCTTCCAATAATCATGTCTTCTTTTAATTCCCTTTCATATGTTATGGATTTATTATTTACAATGAGCGAGTAGTTCTCCTCACTTGATGGGGAGTTGATTGAAAGGAACTCTTGAGTTGGAAGGATTGAAAGAGAATTTGTAATTGGGATAACTGTTGGATTGCTATCTTGTCACTAACACCAATCCCTTTGAACTAAGTGGGTTGCAACTCGTGAACAAATCTATCATTCCAACTAGTTTGACTTTCCTTTACCTAGTAAAGGATAATTAAACAGAACAACCATTAATTATAAATTAATCCTAAAATCACTCCATCAATAATAGAGATTCCAACTAATCAACTCCCAGTCAAGGCTTTTATTTATATTATTCAAATTTCCACAATTTAATTTTCCATCTACTTAACTCAACTTTTTGGAAACATCTAATTAATAAAATAGCACACTTTCCTGCAACTCGTTGGGAGAGGACCTGGGACTCAAACTCCCAGTAATTTTTAATTTAAATTCTCTGTGACATGTTTCTAAATTGATAGGCAGATTTTCGGTGAGTTAAGAACTATACTGGCAACGTAATTAAATTAATAATTTTTAATTCACCACTTTCTGTGCTCCATCAGCGATCAAGGCACCCATTTTTGTAACAGGAGACTAACAGGATTACTGAAGAAGCATGGGATCATTCATAAAATAGTAACAGGCTACCATCCTCAGACTAATGGGCAAGTCGAGGTGTCTAACAGATAGATAAAGCGCATTTTATAGAAGATAGGCAAACCTCATAGAAGAGACTGGAGCACCAGACTACAAGATGCCCTCTGGGCATACAGAACAGCATACAAGACACCCATTGGGATGAGTCCTTTTTGCTTAGTCTATGGAAAGGCTTGTCATCTTCCAGTTGAGGTGGAGCACAAAGCGTTTTGGGCAGTAAAGGAATGCAACATGGGATTTGAGAAAGCCAGAGCTAAAAGGAAGTTGCAACTGCAAGAATTGGAGAGCCTTCGCCTAGAAGCTTATGAGAACTCAAGACTGTACAAGGAGAAAATGAAGGTTGTACATGATCAACACATCAAGAGAAAGGAGTTCCAACCTGGGATTTAGTCCTTCTTTACAACTCTAGACTGAGGCTCATGCCAGGCAAACTGCGATCAAGGTGGGAAGGTCCATATAGAGTCGAGCGGGCTGAGCCGTACAAAGTTTTCCATCTAAGTCACCCTTCATGCTCTGAACTCATCAAGGTTAATGGACATCGTTTGAAGCTCTACCATGGTGAGAAGGGGACGAAAAATAAGGAGTTAGATATCTTCTTCCAGGAGTATCCACTCGCAACTGAAAACTGAGCTACTGAAGCATCCAACTTAAGGGCGTTAAAGCAAAGTGCTAGGTGGGAGATAACCCACCACGGTATGATCGTTCCTCTTTTTCTCCTTCTCTTCCCTCATCTATAACTCTTCTCCATACTACTGCCTTTATCTTGCACCTCATCTGCATACTGCATTTGCATAAAAAAAAATAATAAAAAAAATCATGACGCGACCGCATTATTGACGCGTCCGCCTCGCAAGTGGGTCCGAGAGTATAAGAAAGTGACCA
Organism: Arachis hypogaea; assembly: GCF_003086295.3. Classification (NCBI taxonomy): domain Eukaryota; kingdom Viridiplantae; phylum Streptophyta; class Magnoliopsida; order Fabales; family Fabaceae; genus Arachis; species Arachis hypogaea. The sequence goes on along the minus strand of NC_092045.1, from coordinate 36,101,901 downwards.
GAGAGTCACGCAGGAGCATGGCTGGAGGCGTGCCTTTGGCACAAATCATCACATGCGACCGCATTGCTGACGCGTCCGCGTCAAGTGCAAACATTGGCCTCCCACGCGTCCGCGTCACTCACATGGCCGCGTGCCCTGGAATTCAACGTAAAAAAGGTGCACGACTGAAAGTTGTGCTAGAGTGGTGCTGGATTAGTGCTGAACGCACAAATTCTTTCCACACGGACGCATGGCTCATGCGTCCGCGTCATATCCTTCTACTGGCCACTCACGCGATCGCATGACCCACGCGATCGCGTCACCCAAAATTTGGCAAAAATAAAAATTTGAGCAGAGAGTTGTGCGAGTGCGAGGCTGCCCTCGCGCCAGTAGCATAACATGTGTCACGCGACCGCGTGACCGACGCGTCCGCGTCGATTCACTTAATGCGCATTCGCGCGAACGCGTCACTCACGCGTCTGCATTGCTTATGCCGCATAGCTTATCCTAATTTGCCACACATCTTATCTTTCTCTTTCCCAAATCCTACTTTTTCTTTTCCCTCCTTCTTTCGTTCTTCCCCTTTCTTCCTTCTTTCCTCATTCTCACTTTCTACTTTTTCTCTCTCTCACCACCATTATCAAGGTTTTTTTTTTCTTCTTCCCTCATTACTTTTCTATTCTTCTTCTTTATTTATGTTTTCTTCTTCCTTTCTCTTTCTTTTTACTTTCATTGCATATGTTTTCTTTTTCTTTCTTTTTTATTGGTGTGGAAATTTATTTGGTCATTGTGGATTGTTGCAAAATTGTTTGGCAATTATATTTTTAAAGGGTTGCTTGCATGTTCAATTTATTATTTTCATTGGATTATTTACCATGCATGCTATGTGTTTGTGAAAAAGCCCATATGGCATCATGCACTTTTCTACATTATTCTATTCTACTATTCAATGCCTGCTTTTCACAAATTCCCTTTACTATTGTATTAATTGAATTTAATTGTCAATACAAACGTGATAGTTTGTTACGAAGTGATGCTTGATCTATGCTACTCATGCCCTTGCCGGCATGCCAATAAACATCTTGCATCTACTTACCCTATCGTGCACTTGTTCTATTCCCTTTGATGAACTTTTCACATGTTGTCATGACCATGTGTTCACTTCATTCATCTTTACCGTGCACTAATTATTACTCATTCAATCCCCTTCCTTGTTCTATCTCTTTAGATTTAATTTACTTTCTCTTCCCTTTTTCAGAATGGCCACCAAGAAAGGCAAAGAGAAAGCTACCCCTAAACCCACAGCAAGGAAAGGAACGAAGAGAGCATTAGTGGCAGAGCCTTCTTCAACTGCAATCAAGCCCTCAACAAAAAGAATTAAAAGGATTATCAAGGTTGATGAAAAGGAGAGAGCCTTTCCAGCAAAGGACACTGCACGATTTCCAAATCGCTACTGTGAGCAGATGTTTCCTATTCTGGCAGCTCGTAATTACAACAATGAACACCTTCTTATCCTTCCGCCTCGTATTGCCTAATTTGTTGAGTCGCAAATTGCACAAAGACACTGGAGATTTTTATAGAAACAGCCACGACAGGTCAATCTTTCTTGGGTAGTTGAGTTCTACTCCAACTTCCACCTGCCAACCCTGCAGTCTGTCTATATACATCAGAAGCAAGTCCCTATTACAGAAGAAGCCATTCAGCGAGCCTTAGATCTTCCACCTGCTCCAGAAGGATTGGACACCTTTCAGAAAACCGCCATCAAACGCCAGGCGTACACCTTTGATTGGGACGTTGTTCTCAGAGTTATCGCTCAACCTGGCAGCAAATGGATCTTCGGATACCATCGTTTCCATCCTAAGGGAATCTCAGCTTCTGCACTTACCTTAGAGGCTCACGTATGGGCACAGATTATGTCCCATTACGTCTTCCCAAGTACTCATGAGTCCTCCTTCACGGCAGACATGGCTGTTCTACTATGGTGCATCCTCAAAGACCAGCCTCTAAATTTACCGAGACATATCCGGAATGCTATGGAACACGTGCAGATCATGGGCAACCTACCTTTCCCCGCCTTGGTCTCTGATCTTATCTCAGCAGCCGGAGTCTCCTACAGAGCTGGAGACACCAAAGCCATACTTCCTCGGGATGATCAGTACGTCCCTAACAGGAGATATCTCAGGCAACCACTTGCCACTACCAGCCAGTCCACAGAGGATGCTGCAGTTCCACCACCATCTACTAGTCAGCTGTTGTATCAAATACTGACGCGGTTGGACCAACAAAAAAAGAAAGCAAATCTCCGAGAGCGCCCCAACCACCGCCATTTCAAATACCTCAAGGAGCTACTGACAGGCAATCACAGACCTGACGACGACCCAGGCACTCCGGACTCCACTTCCTTCACCAGCACAGGGAGCCATCACGGTCTCGACTGTGGAGACACTGCCACCAGCCCACCATTGTTCCTGATAAATGGCACCGAGGACGGTGTAAATCCTTAAGTGTGGGGAGGTCGGTCAGTACCTGACTTCCGGAGGTAATTTTTCTTCCCTAAACACCAATAAATTAGGATATTTAGTTTGTTTTTCTTTTTTTGTAGAATAGGATAAATTACATAGTAATAGATTAGTTGCATGCATGTTCTACTTGATTGAAAAGACAATAAGTTTCTTCTAAAACTCTATCTTTGGAACAAAATTTCACTAATTTTAATTAAAACTCTTATGTTAAATTTGCTTGAAGTTGAATTTGGAACATGATTTTTAAAGCTAAAGAACACACAACCTGTGAGAATTGAGCCTTTATGCATGGTTACATTATTTAACCATATTGTTTTATTCTTGTGTGTTTACTTCTCTATGATTGTAACCTATATTTTGTTCCATCCTATATGTCCAATGTTTGGTATATTTATATGCTGCATATGATTGAGGCCATTAATTGTTTAGCTCACTTATCCAAATTAAGCCTACCCTTTCAATTACCTTTGTTAGCCACTTCGAGCCTTTAAATCCCATTTGTTCTATAATTTACCACATTACTAGCCTTAAGCGGAAAAACAATTGTATATCCCAATTTGAATCTTTGATTAGCTTAAGATAGAATTATGTGTACTAATTAAGTATGGGAAATTGTGGGGACAAAGGATAATAAGGGAGTGTATCATGATAATATAATAGGAATTTGGACACCTACTCATGTGAAACTATAAGAATAAAAAAAATCTATGTGCATTGATTAGCTATGTTTATTTTTATGTTATGTTAAAAAAAATTATTATTCAAAAAATAAATAAGGGGACAAAAATTACCCCAATGCTGAGTTAAGAATCCAAAGATCAATGCATGTATGATAGAATTAAAATAAACAGTTGATACATGAGTATGGAATGTGAAAGAGAATTCTGGGTAGCTAGGTACGAACTCCATAGTTATATAAAATATATAGGTTATGTTAGAGTTTGAGTTAATTAAAGATTCAATTTATAAACTCACTTAACCATATATGGATCATTACCTTTACCTTTGCCCCATTACAACCTTGAAAAGACCTCATGATGTTGCAGTGGTATATTAAATGTTGTTGATTGATTAGGAGAAGAATGAAATTTAGGGACCATGATTAGAGAAGGATAGAGTGATTACCCTATACACTGGAGAGATTAGAGTATACATACATCATCAGTGAGGGTTCAATGCTTAAAATTCTACGTTCCCCACTTTCATGAGCTACCTTCTTGCATTTTTACTTGTTTTTACTGATTGAGAATTGAATTAGTGAAACTTGATTTGTAGTTGTTTGAAGAACTTATTTATTCTTGATCAAGTGGACAAGAATCATATAGTTGCATCCACATATATAGGTTGTATTGCATTGCATGAGTTTTTACATGTTCCTACTCATTTATTTTATCTCCTTCAACTAAGCATGAGGACATGCTAATGTTTAAGTGTGGGGAGGTTGATAAACCACTATTTTATGGTTTATAATGTGTTTAATTGTGTGGTTTTATCATGATCTTTACCCACTTATTCATATAATTAGCATGCATTTATATTTCCTTCCTAAAATTATTACATGATTGAAAACTTACTTCCTAGAGACTTTTAATTAGGTATTTTAATTCTCCTTTATCCCATTCGATGCCGTGATCTGTGTGTTAAGTGTTTCAGGCTTTATAGGACATGAATGAATTAGAGATTGGAAAGGAAGTTTGCAAAAATGGAAGGAATACAAGAAATTAAGGAGATGACCAGCGAGAAGTGACACGGCCGCATGGCTCACACGACCGCGCGGAAGAGAAGAAATCGCAGTGACGCAGCCGCATGGCTCACGCAACCGCGCGGATTGTGAAAGCATAAGCAACGCGGAGGCATGGACGACGCGCCGGCATGGAAAAGCAAAATGCCGAATGACGGGTCAGCGTGAATGACGCGGCCGCGTGACGTGCGCGATCTGCAGAATTTCAGAAGTCGCTGGCAGAGTTTTTGGGCCAGATTTCAACCCAGTTTTTGGCCCGGAATCACAGATTAGAGCCAGGGAACATACAGAAACGAGACACAATTCATTCTGCATAATTTTTAGTTTTAGATCTGGATTTACTCCTCCCCTAGGTTTTTCACTCACTTGAGCATTCATAATTAGGATTGGAAAATTTTGGCTTTAGCTTTTGTGAAGAGTCTACCTCCGGTACTAGACATCTTATTTTGTTATTTACTTTTTATATTTATTCTTCTATATTCTTAATCCCTCTAGAGTTGACATTGGATTATTTCTACAAGTTATTAATATAGACTATTTTTATTTTCAATTAATCCTTTTATTATTATTTATCATTTTTTCTTTTATTTTCACTATTAATTCTGTTAAATTTATAATTATGATGAGTGAGTAGTGGTGGACGAAATTGTGATCACTACAACTTCGCACAACTAACCAGCAAGTGTACTGGGTCGTCCAAGTAATGAACCTTACGCGAGTAAGGGTCGATCCCACAGAGATTGTTGGTATGAAGCAAGCTATGGTCACCTTGTAAATCTTAGTCAGGCAAACTCAAATGGATATGGGTGAATAAAACATAAAGATAAAGATAGAGATACTTATGTAATTCGTTGGTGGGAATTTCAGATAAGCGTATGAAGATGCTTGTCCCTTCCGTCTCTCTGCTTTCCTACTGTCTTCATCCAATCCTTCTTACTCCTTTCCATGGCAAGCTTATGCAAGGGTTTCACCGTTGTCAGTGGCTACCTCCCATCCTCTCAGTGGAAATGTTCAACGCACCCTGTCACGGCACGGCTATCCATCTGTCGGTTCTCAATCAGGCCGGAATAGAATCCAGTGATTCTTTTGCGTCTGTCACTAACGCCCCACCTTCAGGAGTTTGAAGCACGTCACAGTCATTCAGTCATTGAATCCTACTCAGAATACCATAGACAAGGTTAGACCTTCCGGATTCTCTTGAATGCCGCCATCAGTTCTAGCCTATACCACGAAGACTCTGATCTCACGGAATGGCTGGCTCGTTTGTCAGGCGAGCACTCGGTTGTCAGGCGATCAACCATGCGTCGTGTATCAGGAATCCAAGAGATATTCACCCAATCTAAGGTAGAACGGAGGTGGTTGTCAGGCACACGTTCATAGGTGAGAATGATGATGAGTGTCACAGATCATCACATTCATCAAGTTGAAGAACAAGTGATATCTTGGAACAAGAACAAGCGGAATTGAATAGAAGAACAATAGTAATTGCATTAATACTCGAGGTACAGCAGAGCTCCACACCTTAATCTATGGTGTGTAGAAACTCCACCGTTGAAAATACATAAGAACAAGGTCTAGGCATGGCCGAATGGCCAGCCTCCCAAAGAGGGTTCAATCATAAAAACATGATCAAAAGCCCCCAATACAATAGTAAAAGGTCCTATATATAGAGAACTAGTAGCCTAGGGTGTACAGAGATGAGTAAATGACATAAAAATCCACATCCGGGCCCACTTGGTGTGTGCTTGGGCTGAGCATTGAAGAATTTTCGTGTAGAGACTCTTCTTGGAGTTAAACGCCAGCTTTTATGCCAGTTTGGGCGTTTAACTCCCATTCTTGTGCCAGTTCCGGCGTTTAACGCTGGGAATTCTGAGGGTGACTTTGAACGCCGGTTTGGGCCATCAAATCTTGGGAAAAGTATGGACTATCATATATTGCTGGAAAGCCCAGGATGTCTACTTTCCAACGCCGTTGGGAGCGCGCCAATTGGGCTTCTGTAGCTCCAGAAAATCCGCTTCGAGTGCAGGGAGGTCAGAATCCAACAGCATCTGCAGTCCTTTTTAGTCTCTGAATCAGATTTTTGCTCAGGTCCCTCAATTTCAGCCAGAAAATACCTGAAATCACAGAAAAACACACAAACTCATAGTAAAGTCCAGAAAAGTGAATTTTAACTAAAAACTAATAAAAATATACTAAAAACTAACTAGATCATACTAAAAACATACTAAAAACAATGCCAAAAAGCGTACAAATTATCCGCTCATCAAGTAGTTCCATGACTTGATTGGGGGATGATTGAAAGGAACCCTTGAGTTGAATTACTCAAGAGAGAAATTATAATTGGATTTATTGTTGAATCACCCTCTAATCATTAACTCTAGTCCTTCCCAAGGGAGAGGATTATGACTTATGACTAGAAACAGATTTCCAACTTGCTTGACTTTCCTTTACCTAGTAAGGGTTAACTAAGCAGAGCGACTTCGAATTATTAATTAATCTTGAGAGTATTTCAACAAGAATAGGGCTTGCAACTAATCTACCCCCAGTCAAGGCTTTTATTTAAAATTAGTTAAATTCTCTAGATTAATTCCTTGCTTATCAACTAAACCATTTTTGTAAATGCCCGATTGACAAAATAGCACATCTCCTTGCAACTCGTTGGGAGACGACCTGGGATTCATACTCCCAGTATTTTTATTTTCAATATTGTGACAACTCGTTTAAATTGATAAGCGGATTTTCGGCTGCTTAAGGACTGTACTTGCAACGTGTCCCTATTAATAAATTCTTAACTCGCCAATTTCTGCCACGTCACTTCACAGACACTCAGAGCATGATGGTGGCATCCCAACATTAAACTTAGAGTTTGAATGTGGGGGCTTTTCTTGACTCTGTATTGAGAGAAGCTTTTCATACATCCTCTCCATGTTTACAGAGGAAGATCCTTGAGCCTTAAACACACGGTAGTCCTCATTCAATTGAAGTACTAACTCTCCTCTGTCCACATCAATCACAGCCCTTGCTGTGGCTAGGAAGGGTCTTTCAAGGATGATAGATTCATCCTCATCCTTCCCAGTGTCTAGGATTATGAAGTTAGCAGGGATGTAAAGGCCTTCAACCTTCACTAAGACATCCTCTACAAGTCTATAAGCCTGTTTCATTGATTTGTCTGCCATCTCTAGTGAGATTCTTGCAGCTTGGACCTCAAAGATCCATAGTTTCTCCATTACAGAGAGTGGCATGAGGTTTATACCCAACCCCAGGTCACACAGAGCCTTCTCAAAGTTCATGGTGCCTATAGTACAAGGTATTAAGAACCTTCTAGGATCCTGTTTCTTCTGAGGTATTTTCAGCTTAACGAAGGCCTTCAGTTCCTTGATGAGCAATGGAGTTTCATCCTCCCAAGTCTCATTACCAAATAACTTAGCATTCAGCTTCATGATTACTCCTAGATACCGAGCACTTTGCTCTTCAATAATATCTTCATCCTCTTCAGAGGAAGAATACGCATCAGAGCTCATGAATGGCAATAGTACGTTCAGTGGAATCTCTATGGTCTCTATATGAGCCTCAGATTCCTTTGGTTCCTCATTATGGAACTCCTTATTGGTCAGTGAACGTCTAGCAAGGTCTTCCTCACTGGAAATCACTGCCTCTTCCTCCTCTATAGGTTTTGCCATTTTGGTTAAATTAATGGCCTTGCACTCTCTCTTTGGATTCTCTTCTGTATTGCTTGGGAGAGTACTAGGAGGAGTTTCAGTAACTCTTTTACTCAGCTGACCCACTTGTGCCTCCAAATCTCTGATGGAGGACCTTGTTTCAGTCATAAAACTGAGAGTGGCCTTAGATAGATCAGAGACTATATTTACTAAGCCAGAGGGGCTCTGCTCAGAATTCTCTGTCTGTTGCTGAGAAGATGATGGAAAAGGCTTGCTATTGCCAAACCTATTTCTCCCACCATTATTATTGTTGAAGACTTGTTGAGGCTTCTGTTGATCCTTCCATGAGAAATTTGGATGATTTCTCCATGATGGATTATAGGTGTTTCCATAGAATTCTCCCATGTAATTCACCTCTTCCATTGCAGGATTCTAACTTGAGTTGCAGATGTCCAATTGAGGTGATTATAGTTGGGTTGGAAAGCTGACATTCAGATCTTTCCAACCATATATATTAGTCTATAGTAGACATCAAATTGGCAATGTTGACAAGAGGACAAAGTGACGTCTCAAGGCTTGATGTGCAACATTCAGATTTGGAATTTGAGAATTTAGCATCCACGCGCACGCGTAGGTGACGCACACGTGTGGATGTGCGAACATTGAAGGTCCAACGTTGCCTCAAACACTGCCTCCAACGTCCGCGATAAGATTTTAGAAACGGGAGTTGGGAATTTTGCATCGACGCATACGCGTGAACACACTTTTTCAGCCCAACCACGCGCACGTGTATGCGTAGGTCACACGTACGCATGAATAGCAAAATGTTGGCCCTCCAACGTTGAGTCAAACGCTAATAACAGCAAGCAGAACTGAATTTTCAAAATGGTGTTTGATTCAACGTTTGCTCTCAAATGTGATCACTAACGTTAAGGCCAATTTAATTCCAAATTGCATCTATGCCCAATATGAAAGTGAGTTGACAACGCCCATTGATGAGCGGATTATTTATACGCTTTCTGACATTATTTTTACATAGTTTTTAGTATGATTTAGTTAGTTTTTAGTATATTTTTATTAGTTTTTAAGCAAAATTCACATTTCTGGAGTTTACTACGAGTTTGTGTGTTTTTTTGTGATTTTAGGTATTTTCTTGCTGAAATTGAGGGACCTGAGCAAAAATCTGATTCAGAGGCTGAAAAAGGACTGCTGATGCTGTTGGATTCTGACCTCCCTGCACTCGAAATAGATTTTTTGGAGCTACAGAGATCCAACTGGCGCGCTTTTAATTGCGTTGGAAAGTAGACATAAAGGGCTTTCCAGCAATATATAATAGTCCATACTTTTCCCGAGTTTAGATGATGCAAACTGGCGTTCAACGCCAGCTTTTTGCCCTATTATGGCGTTAAACGCCAGAAACAAGTTGCAAGCTAGAGTCAAACGCCAGAAACAAGTTACAAACTGGCATTTAACTCCAAGAAAAGTCTCTACACACGAAAGCTTCAATGCCCAGCCCAAGCACACACCAAGTGGACCCGGAAGTGGATTTCTGTATCATTTGCTTATTTCTGTAACCCTAGTAACTAGTTTAGTATAAATATAACTTTTTACTATTGTACTAGAGAGCTTTTGGAACATCTTTAGACCATTGTTCATGTTTTGGGAGGCTGGCCATTCGGCCATGCTTACCCTCTTTTCACTTATGTATTTTCAACGGTGGAGTTTCTACACACCATAGATTAAGGTGTGGAGCTCTGCTGTTCCTCGAGTATTAATGCAAAGTACTATTGTTCTTCTATTCAATTCATGCTTATTCTTATTCTAAGATATTCATTTGCACACAAGAACATGATGAATGTGATGATTATGTGACACTCATCACCATTCTCACTCATGAACGCGTGATTGACAACCACTTCCCTTCTACATGAAAACAAGCTTGAATGTATATCTCTTGGGTTTCTAATCAATGATTCACATTGACTCCCCTCTGACAATGGGGCATCTGAATCTGAGATTAGAATCTTCGTGGTATAGGCTAGAATCCATTGGCAGTATTCTTGAGATCCGAAAAGTCTAAACCTTGTCTGTGGTATTCCGAGTAGGATCTGGGATGGGATAACTGTGACGAGCTACAAACTCGTGACTGCAGGGCGTGGTGACAGACGCAAAAGGATAGTAAATCCTATTCCTACACGATCGAGAACCAACAGCTGATTAGCCATACGATATCTGTGCATGGTATTTTTCATCCGAGACGAGAAATCCGACAGCTGATTAGCCATGCCTGAACCTTTCTCTTATGTATTTTAAACGGTGGAGTTTCTACACACCATAGATTAAAGGTGTGGAGCTCTGCTGTACCTCAAGTTTCAATATAATTATTATTACTTTCTATTCAATTCTCTTCTATCCTTATTCCAAGATATACGTTACACTTAACTTTGATGAATGTGATGATCCGTGACACTCATCATCATTCTCACCTATGAACGCGCGTGACAGACAACCACTTCCGTTCTACTCTAGGCCGGGCGCATATCTCTTAGATTCCCCAACAGAATCTTCGTGGTATAAGCTAGATAGATGGCGGCATTCATGAGGATCCGGAAAGTCTAAACCTTGTCTATGGTATTCCGAGTAGGATTCTGGGATTGAATGACTGTGTCGAGCTTCAAACTCCTGAAGGCTGGGTGGTGGACGAAATTGTGATTTCTATCTTTTGAGCTTTAGCATATATTTACTCTTAGGGCACTGTTTATTCTCACAACTCCGTTCAACTAACCAGCAAGTGTACTGGGTCGTCCAAGTAATAAACCTTACGTGAGTAAGGGTCGAATCCACAGAGATTGTTGGTATGAAGCAAGCTATGGTCACCTTGTAAATCTCAGTCAGGCGAATTAAACATGATACTTGATTAGATTCAAAATAAAATAATAAAAGGAAATAATAAAAGGGATAGAATACTTATGCAGATTCATTGGTAGGAATTTCAGATAAGCGGATGGAGATGCTGTAGAGCCCAAGGACGCCTGCTCTCCTACTGCTTCTACTCAATCCTTCTTACTCCTTTCCATGGCAAGCTTTGTATAGGGGTTCACCATCAACTGTGGCTACTTTCTTCCTTTCGGGGAAATATCCTGTGCGGCTGTCACTCGCACAGCTAACCAGTCTGGAGGCATCACCCATGGCTGATGGCTACATCCCATCCTCGCAGTGAAAACTAATGCTCACGCACTCTGTCACAGTACGGCTAATCACCGGTTGGTTTCCTCCCCTACTGGAATAGAATCCCTCTTTTGCGTCTGTCACTAACGCCCAGCAGGTTACAGGTTTGAAGCACGTCACAGTCATTCATTACCGGAATCCTACTCGGAATACCACAGACAAGGTTAGACTTTCCGGATTCCCAGGATCCTACTCGGAATACCACAGACAAGGTGAGACTTTCTGGATCCTCATAAATGCCGCCATCCATCTAGCTTATACCACGAAGATTCTGTTGGGGAATCTAAGAGATACGCATTCAATCTCTGTTTCATGTAGAACGGAAGTGGTTGTCAATCACGCGCGTTCATAAGTGAGAATGATAATGAGGGTAATTTGACTCATAACATTCATCATGTTCTTGGGTACGAATGAATATCTTGGAATAAGAATAAGAGAGATTTGAATAAAAGAAGATAGAATTGCATTAATACTTGAGGTACAGCAGAGCTCCACACCCTTAATCTAAGGTGTGCAGAAACTCCACTGTTGAAAATACATAAGCAAAAGGTTCAGGCATGGCCGAATGGCCAGCCCTCTCCATGATCAAGTGACCGAATGATCAAAGACTTAAAGTGGTCAAAAGATATCTAATACAATAGATAAATGTTCTATATATACTTGACTAGCTACTAGGGTTTACATGAGTAAGTAATTGATGCATAAATCCACTTCCGGGCCCCACTTGGTGTATGCATAAATTCACAAGCTTTTGCTTTTCACTGCTTTTTCTTGCTTCAAGAATCAATTCATGAATTTTTCAGTTCATCAATAACATTTCTCTTTGTTCATCATTCTTTCAAGAGCCAACAATTTTAACACTCATAAACAACAAGATCAAAAATATGCACTGTTCAAGCATTCATTCAGAAAACAAAAATTATTGCCACCACATCAATATAATTAAATTAAATTCAATAATAATTTCGAAATTTATGTACTTCTTGTTCTTTTGAATTAAAACATTTTTCTTTTAAGAGAGGTGAAGGATTCATGGAATTATTCATAATCTTTAAGGCATGGTTACATACTTAATGATCATGAAGTAAAGACACAAAACATATATAAACACAATATTAAAAACGAAAAACAGAAAATAAAGAACAAGGAATGAATCCACCTTTAGTGGCGTCTTCTTCTTGAAGGACCAATGATGTTCTTCAACTCTTCTATGTCCCTTCCTTGCCTTTGTTGCTCCTCCCTCATTGCTCTTTGATCTTCTCTTATTTCTTGGAGAATGATGGAGTGCTCATGATGTTCCACCCTTAATTGCTTCCAATATTTGTGTGGAGGACAACTTATCCCCTGAGGTATCTCAGGGATCTCTTGATTTGTAGCCACATGTTATGCCACTGAGCTATGACGGCTTAAATTTTTCCATCTCCCAAGACTCAGAGGTGGAAGCTTTTGTCTTCCCTTTGAGGTTTCTCTGGCCTTAGGTGCCATTAATGGTAATGGAAAAGCAAAAAAGCTATGCTTTTATCACACCAAACTTAAAATATTGCTCGCCCTCGAGCAAGAAAAGAAAGAAGAGAAGAAGAAGAAGAAGATGGAGGTGAGTGAGGGGAGATGGATTCGGCTATATGGGTGGGATTGGGTGGGAAAGAAAAGTTGAATTGTAAAGGTAGGCGGGGTGTATGGGGAAGAGTGGATAGATGTAGGTGGTGAATGAAAAATAGAAGGGATGATCATGAATGGAAAGAGAGAGGGCGAGGTCGGTGGGGATCCTGTGAGGTCCACAGATCCTGAGGTGAAAAGAAATACCATTCCTTCACCATATAGGCATGTAAATTGCCTTGGCACACCATTCTGGCGTTCAAACGCCCATTGGTGCATGTTCTGGGCGTTCAACGCCCATGTGATGCATGTTTCTGGCGTTGAACGCCAGTTTCATGCTTGTTCCTGGCGTTCAGCGCCAGTTTTTCCTCTCTGTGCACCATCCTGGCGTTTAACGCCAGGATGTTGCTTGTTTTGGGCGTTCAGCGCCAGAATGGTGCTCTGTTCTGGCGTTGAACACCGGCCAGATGCACCTTCTGGGCGTTGAACGCCAGCCCGTGCGTCCTCCAGGGTGAAAAATTTTTTTCTTCTGTTTTTGACTCTGTTTTTAATTTTTTTGATTTTTTCGTGACTCCTCATGATCATGTACCTAATTAAACACAAAAATAACACTAAAACAAAATAAAATAAAATTAGATAAATAAAATTGGGTTGCCTCCCAACAAGCGCTTCTTTAATGTCAATAGCTTGACAGTGGCTCTCATGGAGCCACAAGGTGATCAGGTCAATGTTAGTGTGGTCCCAACACCAAACTTAGAGTTTGGATATGGGGTCTTAACACCAAACTTAGAGTTTGGTTGTGGCCTCACAACACCAAACTTAGAGCTTGACTGTGTGGGCTCTTCTTGACCTTGAACTGAGAGAAGCTCTTCATGCTTACTCTCTTTTGTCACAGAGGGATGGCCATGTGCCTTAAACACAAGGTAGTCCCCATTCAATTGAAGGACTAACTCACCTCTATTGACATCTATCACAGCTTCTGCTGTGGCTAGGAAAGGTCTTCCTAGGATGATGGATTCATCATCTTCCTTCCTAGTGTCTAGGATTATGAAATCAGCAGGGATGTAAAGGCCTTCAACCTTTACTAGTACGTCCTCTACTATTCCATAAGCTTGTCTCATTAACTTGTCTGCCAATTGTAATGAGAACAAGGCAGGTTGTACCTCAATGATCCCTAGCTTCTCCATTACAGAGAGTGGCATAAGATTTATCCCTGACCCCAGATCACATAGAGCTTTTTCAAAGCTCATGGTGCCTATGGTACAAGGTATTAGGAACTTGCCAGGATCTTGTTTCTTTAGAGGTAGAGTTCTCTGAATCCAAGTATCTAGTTCACTAATGAGCAAGGGAGGTTCACTTTCCCAAGTCTCATTACCAAACAGCTTGGCATTCAGCTTCATGATAGCTCCTAAATATTGAGCAACTTGCTCTCCAGTCACATCTTCATCCTCTTCAGAGGAAGAATAGTATTCAGAGCTCATGAATGGCAGAAGGAGATTTAGTGGAATCTCTATGGTCTCTAGATGAGCCTCAGATTCCTCTGGATCCTTAATAGGAAACTCCTTCTTGCTTGAAGGACGTCCCAGGAGGTCTTCCTCACTAGGATTTTCGTCCTCCTCCTCCTTTATGCATTCGGCCACTTTGATTAAATCAATGGCCTTGCACTCTCCTTTTGGATTTTCTTCTGTATTGCTTGGGAGAGTACTGGGAGGAGTTTCAATGACTTTCTTACTCAGCTGGCCCACTTGTGCCTCCAAATTTCTAATGGAGGATCTTGTTTCATTCATGAAACTAAAAGTGGCCTTTGACAGATCAGAGACTATATTAGCTAAATTAGAATTATTTTGTTCAGAGTTCTCTGTCTGTTGCTGAGGAGATGATGGATATGGCTTACTATTGTTCAGCCTATTGCGTCCACCATTGTTAAAGCCTTGTTGAGGCTTTTGTTGATCCTTCCAGGAGAAATTTGGATGATTTCTCCATGATGAGTTATAGGTGTTTCCATAAGGTTCACCTAAGTAATTAACCTCTGCCATGACAGGGTTCTCAGGATCATAAGCTTCTTCAGAAGCTACCTCTCTAGTACTGTTGGATGCATGTTGCAATCCATTCAGATTTTGAGAGATTATGTTGACCTGTTGAGTCAACATTTTGTTCTGAGCCAATATGGCATTCAGAGCATCAATTTCAAGAACTCCTTTCTTCTGAGGTACCCCATTATTCACGGAATTCCTCTCAGAGGTATACATGAACTGGTTGTTTGCAACCATGTCAATGAGTTCTTGAGCCTCTTCAGGCGTTTTCTTCAGGTGAATAGATCCACCTGCAGAATGATCCAGTGACATTTTTGAAAATTCAGAGAGACCATAATAGAATATATCTAATAGGGTCCATTCTGAAAACATGTCGGATGGACATCTCTTGGTCAGCTGCTTGTATCTTTCCCAAGCTTCATAGAGGGATTCACCATCTTTTTGCTTGAAGGTTTGAACATCCACTCTTAGCTTGCTCAGCTTTTGAGGAGGAAAGAATTTATCCAAGAAGGCAGTGACCAGCTTATCCCAGGAGTCCAGGCTATCCTTAGGTTGTGAATCCAACCATATTCTAGCTCTGTCTCTTACAGCAAAAGGGAAAAGCATGAGTCTGTAGACTTCAGGATTAACTCCATTCGTCTTTACAGTATCACAGACTTGCAAGAACTCAGTTAAAAACTGATAGGGATCTTCAGATGGAAGCCCATAAAACTTGCAGTTTTGTTGCATTAGTGCAACTAGTTGAGGCTTAAGCTCAAAGTTATTAGCTCCAATGGCAGGAATGGAGATGCTTCTTCCATCAAACTTGGACGTTGGCTTTGTGAAGTCACCAAGCATTCTCCTTGCATTATTATTATTATTATTTTCGGCTGCCATGTCTTTCTCTTGTTCGAAAATTTCTGAAAGGTTGTTTCTGGATTGTTGTAATTTAGCTTCTTTTAATTTTCTCTTCAAAGTCCTTTCAGGTTCTGGATCAACTTCAACAAGAGTACCTTTTTCCCTGTTCCTGCTCATAAGAAAGAGAAGAAAACAAGAAAAGAAAGAGGAATCCTCTATGTCACAGTATAGAGATTCCTTTATGTTAGTAGAAGAAGAAGGGAGTGAAGAATCCAAATACAAGGGATATAAGAGGTTTGGATTCTTAGATGAAGAGAGGTGAGAAGAAGTGTTAGTGATTAATAATTAAAATAGAAGAAGAGAAGAGAATAGAATTTTCGAAAATAATTTTTTGAAAAAGAGGTTAGTAATTTTCGAAAATCAAAGACAAAATATAATTAAAATTAAAATTTAAAACAAAAAGAATTTTTGAAAAAAAGAGAGGGAGAATTTTCGAAAATTAGAGAGGGAAACGTAGTTAGGTGGTTTTGAAAAAGATAAGAAACAAACAAAAAGTTAGTTAGTTGATTGAAAAAGATTTTGAAATCAAATTTTGAAAAAGATAAGAAGATAAGAAGTTAGATAAGATATTTTGAAATCAAATTTTGAAAAAGATAAGATTTTTGAAAAAGATAAGATAAAAGATAAAATAAAAGTTTTAAGAAAAAGATATTTTGAAAAAGATTTAATTTTTAAAATTACTTAACTAACAAGAAACTACAAGATAAGATTCTAGAACTTAAAAATTGAACCTTTCTTAACAAGAAAGTAACAAACTTCAAATTTTTGAACCAATCACATTACTTGTTAGTTAATTTTCGAAAATTTGATATAAAGATAAGAAAAAGATTTTTGAAAAATATTTTGAAAAATAATTTTGAAATTTTCGAAAATTATATATAAAAAATGAAAAAGATATGATTTTTGAAAAAGATTTTGAAAAAGATAAGATTTTTAAAATTGAAATTTTGACTTGACTTGTAAGAAACAACTAATTTTAAAAATTTTTGACCAAGTCAACCCAAAATTTCGAAAATTTGGAGGAAAATAAGGAAAAGATATTTTTTTGATTTTTTTGAATTTTTAATTATGAGAGAGAAAAACAACAAAAATACTCAATGCATGAAATTTTTAGATCAAAACAATGAATGCATGCAAGAATGCTATGAATGTCAAGATGAACACCAAGAACACTTTGAAGATCATGATGAACATCAAGAACATATTTTTGAAAAATTTTTAATGCAAAGAAAACATGCAAGACACCAAACTTAGAAATCTTTAATGCATGGAAAATATGAATGCAAAAATGCACATGAAAAACAACAAACAACACAAAATAAGAAATCATCAAGATCAAACAAGAAGACTTGTCAAGAACAACTTGAAGATCATGAAGAACACTATGAATGCATGAGATTTTCGAAAAAATGCAAGAAACATTTTAAAAGCATGCAGTTGACACCAAACTTAAAAATTAACACAAGACTCAAACGAGAAACACAAAATATTTTTTGATTTTTATGATTTTCTAATTTTTTTGTATTTTTATTAATTTTTTCGAAAAACATAGTTTGGAAAAACGAAAAATAAAAAGAAAAATTTTTGAAAAAGATTTTTTGAAAAGAAAATTACCTAATCTGAGCAACAAGATGAACCGTCAGTTGTCCATACTCGAACAATCCCCGGCAACAGCGCCAAAAACTTGGTGGACGAAATTGTGATTTCTATCTTTTGAGCTTTAGCATATATTTACTCTTAGGGCACTGTTTATTCTCACAACTCCGTTCAACTAACCAGCAAGTGTACTGGGTCGTCCAAGTAATAAACCTTACGTGAGTAAGGGTCGAATCCATAGAGATTGTTGGTATGAAGCAAGCTATGGTCACCTTGTAAATCTCAGTCAGGCGAATTAAACATGATACTTGATTAGATTCAAAATAAAATAATAAAAGGAAATAATAAAAGGGATAGAATACTTATGCAGATTCATTGGTAGGAATTTCAGATAAGCGGATGGAGATGCTGTAGAGCCCAAGGACGCCTGCTCTCCTACTGCTTCTACTCAATCCTTCTTACTCCTTTCCATGGCAAGCTTTGTATAGGGGTTCACCATCAACTGTGGCTACTTTCTTCCTCTCGGGGAAATATCCTGTGCGGCTGTCACTCGCACAGCTAACCAGTCTGGAGGCATCACCCATGGCTGATGGCTACATCCCATCCTCGCAGTGAAAACTAATGCTCACGCACTCTGTCACAGTACGGCTAATCACCGGTTGGTTCCCTCCCCTACTGGAATAGAATCCCTCTTTTGCGTCTGTCACTAACGCCCAGCAGGTTACAGGTTTGAAGCACGTCACAGTCATTCATTACCGGAATCCTACTCGGAATACCACAGACAAGGTTAGACTTTCCGGATTCCCAGGATCCTACTCGGAATACCACAGACAAGGTGAGACTTTCCGGATCCTCATAAATGCCGCCATCCATCTAGCTTATACCACGAAGATTCTGTTGGGGAATCTAAGAGATACGCATTCAATCTCTGTTTCATGTAGAACGGAAGTGGTTGTCAATCATGCGCGTTCATAAGTGAGAATGATAATGAGGGTAATTTGACTCATAACATTCATCATGTTCTTGGGTACGAATGAATATCTTGGAATAAGAATAAGAGAGATTTGAATAAAAGAAGATAGAATTGCATTAATACTTGAGGTACAGCAGAGCTCCACACCCTTAATCTAAGGTGTGCAGAAACTCCACTGTTGAAAATACATAAGCAAAAGGTTCAGGCATGGCCGAATGGCCAGCCCTCTCCATGATCAAGTGACCGAATGATCAAAGACTTAAAGTGGTCAAAAGATATCTAATACAATAGATAAATGTTCTATATATACTTGACTAGCTACTAGGGTTTACATGAGTAAGTAATTGATGCATAAATCCACTTCCAGGCCCCACTTGGTGTATGCTTGGGCTGAGCTTGATCATTCCACGAGCTAAGGCATTTCTTGGCGTCAAACTTCAAGTTATGACGTGTTTTGGGCGTTCAACTCCGGATCATGACGTTTTTCTGGCGTTTAACTCCAGACAGCAGCGTGTACTTGGCGTTTAACGCCAAGTTACGTCGTCATTCTTCGAATAAAGTATGGACTATTATATATTGCTGGAAAGCCCTGGATGTCTACCTTCCAACGCCGTTGAGAGCGTGCCAATGGGAGTTCTGTAGCTCCAAAAAATCCATTTCGAGTGCAGGGAGGTCAGATTCCAACAGCATCAGTAGTCCTTTTGTCAGCCTTCTTCAGCGTTTTGCTCAAATCCCTCAATTTCAGTCAGAATTTACCTGAAATCACAGAAAAACACACAAACTCATAGTAAAGTCCAGAAATGTGAATTTAACATAAAAACTAATGAAAACATCCCTAAAAGTAGCTCAAACTTACTAAAAACTATATAAAAACAATGCCAAAAAGCGTATAAATTATCCGCTCATCACTGGGCGTGATGACAAGCGCAAAAGAATCAAGGGATTCTATTCCAACCTGATTGAGAACCGACAGATGATTAGCCGTGCTGTGACAGAGCATAGGAACGTTTTCACTGAGAGGATGGGATGTAGCCATTGATAATGGTGATGCCCTACATACAGCTTGCCATGGAAAGGAGTAAGAAGGATTGGATGAATGTAATAAAAAAGTAGAGATACGAGAGGAGCACAGCATCTCCATACGCCTATCTGAAATTCCCACTATTGATTTACATAAGTATTTATATCCCTTTTATTTTCTTTTTTATTATTAATTTTCAAACTCATCATAAACCAATTTAATCTGCCTAACTGAGATTTACAAGGTGACCATAGCTTGCTTCATACCAACAATCTCTGTGGGATCGACCCTTACTCACGTACGGTATTACTTGGATGACCCAGTACACTTGCTGGTTAAGTTGAACGGAGTTGTGGAAAGAAAGTGCTGAGTTAGTTCTTTGGCACATGCCAAATAGCCATTATTGTTGATCACAATTTCGTCCACCAAGTTTTTGGCGCCGTTGTCGGGGATTGTTCGAGTATGGACAACTGACGGTTCATCTTGTTGCTCAGATTAGGTAATTTTCTTTTCAAAAACTTTTTCTCAAAATTTTTCTTTTATTTTTCGTTTTTTTTCCAAACTTTATTTTCGAAAAAATTAAAATAAAAATACAAAAAAAATTAGAAAATCATAAAAATCAAAAATATTTTGTGTTTCTTGTTTGAGTCTTGAGTCAATTTTTAAGTTTGGTGTCAATTGCATGCTTTAAAAATTTTTCTTGCATTTTTCGAAAACTCCATGCATTCATAGTGTTCTTCATGATCTTCAAGTTGTTCTTGACAAGTCTTCCTATTTGATCTTGATGATTTCTTGTTTAGTGTTGTTTGTTGTTTTTCATATGCATTTTTCGTTTGTTAGAGTCCATGCATTAAAGATTTCTAAGTTTGGTGTCTTGCATGTTTTCTTTGCATCAAAAATTTTTCAAAATATGTTCTTGATGTTCATCATGATCTTCAAAGTGTTCTTGGTGTTCATCTTGACATTCATAGTGTTCTTGCATGCATCTTGTGTTTTGATCCAAAATTTTTATGTTTTGAGTCATATTTATGTTTTTCTCTCTCATAAAAAAAATTCAAAAATCAAAAAAATATATTTTCCTTATTTCCTTCCAAATTTTCGAAATTTTGGGTTGACTTGGTCAAAAATTTTTAAAATTAGTTGTTTCTCACAAGTCAAGTCAAATTTTTTATTTTAAAGAAAATCTTATCTTTTCAAAATCCTTTTAAAAAATTATATCTTTTTCATTTTTTTTCTATTTTTCGAAAATTTCAAAAATATTTTTCAAAATATTTTCAAAACCTTTTTCTTATCTTTACATCTAATTTTCGAAAATTAGCTAACAATTAATGTGATTGGTTCAAAAATTTGAAGTTTGTTACTTTCTTGTTAAGAAAGGTTCAATCTTTAAGTTCTAGAATCTTATCTTGTAGTTTCTTGTTAGTTAAGTCATTTTAAAAATTAGATCTTTTTATCTTTTATCTTATCTTTTTCAAAAAATTTATCTTTTTCAAAATTTGATTTCAAAATATCTTATCTAACTTCTTATCTTCTTATCTTCTTATCTTTTCAAAATTTGATTTTAATATCTTTTTCAATCAACTAACTAACTTTTTGTTTGTTTCCTATCTTTTTCAAAACCATCTAACTACATATCCCTCTCTAATTTTCAAAAATACTGATCTCTTTTTCAAAAATTCTTTTTTGTTTTAAATTTTAATTTTAATCTTATCTTATTTCTAATTTTCAAAAATTACTAACCCCTTTTTCAAAATTATTTTCGAAATTCTCTACCTCCTTTATTATTCTATTTAACTATTTATTTACTAACACTTCTCTTCACCTCTCTTCATCTAAAAATCCGAACTCAATCTATCCCTTGTGTTTGGATTCTTCACTCTTCACTCTTCTCCCCTTTCTTCTTCTACTAACATAAAGGAATCTCTATACTGTGACATAGAGAATTCCTCTTTCTTTTCTTGTTTTCTTCTCTTTCATATGAGCAGGAACAAGGATAAAGGCACTCTTGTTGAAATTGATCCAGAACCTGAAAGGACTCTGAAGAGAAAATTAAGAGAAGCTAAATTACAACAATCTAAAGGTAACCTTTCAGAAATATTAGAACAAGAGAAGGAGATGGCAGCCGAAAATAATAATAATGCAAGGAGAATGCTTGGTGACTTCACAAAGCCAACATCCAAGTTTGATGGAAGAAGCATCTCCATTCCTGCCATTGGAGCCAACAACTTTGAGCTGAAACCTCAGCTAGTTGTCTTAATGCAACAAAACTGCAAGTTTTATGGACTTCCATCTGAAGATCCTTATCAGTTTTTAACTGAGTTCTTGCAGATCTGTGAGACTGTAAAGACGAATGGAGTTGATCCTGAAGTCTACAGACTCATGCTTTTCCCTTTTGCTGTAAGAGACAAAGCTAGAATATGGTTGGATTCACAATCCAAGGATAGCCTAGACTCCTGGGATAAGCTAGTCACTGCCTTCTTGGATAAATTCTTTCCTCCTCAAAAGCTGAGCAAACTGAGAGTGGATGTTCAAACCTTCAAACAAAAAGATGGTGAATCCCTCTATGAAGCTTGGGAAAGATACAACCAGCTGACCAAAAGATGTCCATCTGACATGTTTTCAGAATGGACCATATTAGATATATTCTATTATGGCCTATCTGAATTTTCGAAAATGTCATTGGACCATTTTGCAGGTGGATCAATTCACCTAAAGAAAACACCTGCAGAAGCTCAAGAACTCATTGACATGGTTGCAAACAACTAATTCATGTACACTTCTGAGAGGAATTCCGTGAATAATGGGATACCTCAGAATAAAAGAGTTCTTGAAATTGATGCTCTGAATGCCATATTGGCTCAGAACAAAGTGTTGACTCAGCAAGTCAACATGATCTCCCAAAGTCTGAATGGATGGCAAAATGCATCCAACAGTACTAAAGAGGCAGCTTCTGAAGAAGCTTATGATCCTGAGAACCCTGCAGTGGCAGAGGTTAATTACATGGGTGAACCTTATGGAAACACCTATAATCCATCATGGAGAAATCATCCAAATTTCTCATGGAAGGATCAACAAAAGCCTCAACAAGGCTTTAACAATGGTGGACGCAATAGGCTGAGCAATAGCAAGCCATATCCATCATCTTCTCAGCAACAGACAGAGAATTCTGAACAAAACACTTCTAATTTAGCCAATCTAGTCTCTGATCTGTCAAAGGCCACTTTCAGTTTCATGAGTGAAACAAGATCCTCCATCAGAAATCTGGAGGCACAAGTGGGCCAGCTGAGTAAGAAAGTCATTGAAACTCCTCCCAGTATTCTCCCAAGCAATACAGAAGAGAATCCAAAAGGAGAGTGCAAGGCCATTGATGTGATCAATGTGGCCGAACGCACAAGGGAGGAGGAGGACGAAAATCATAGTGAGGAAGACCTCCTGGGACATCCTTCAAGCAAGAAGGAGTTTCCTGTTAAGGATCCAAAGGAATCTGAGGCTCATACAGAGACCATAGAGATTCCATTAAATCTCCTTCTGCCATTCATGAGCTCTGAAGACTATTCTTCCTCTGAAGAGGATGAAGATGTGACTGGAGAGCAAGTTGCTCAATACTTAGGAGCTATCATGAAGCTGAATGCCAGGTTGTTTAGTAATGAGACTTGGGAAAGTGAACCTCCCTTACTCATTAATGAACTAGATACCTGGATTCAGAAAACTCTACCTCAAAAGAAACAAGATCCTGGCAAGTTCTTAATACCTTGTACCATAGGCACCATGACCTTTGAAAATGCTCTATGTGATCTAGGGTCAGGGATAAATCTTATGCCACTCTCTGTAATGGAGAACCTGGGGATCATTGAGGTATAACCTGCCTTGTTCTCATTACAATTGGCAGACAAGTCATTGAGACAAGTTTATGGAATAGTGGAGGACGTGTTAGTAAAGGTTGAAGGCGTTTACATCCCTGCTGATTTCATAATCTTAGACACTAGGAAGGAAGAGGATGAATGCATCATCCTTGGAAGACCTTTCCTAGCCACAGCAGAAGCTGTGATAGATGTCAACAGAGGTGAATTAGTCCTTCAATTGAATGGGGACTACCTTGTGTTTAAGGCACAAGGCCATCCCTCTGTGACAAAAGAGAGTAAGCATGAAGATCTTCTTTCAGTTCAGAGTCAAGAAGAGCCCCCACAATCAAACTCTAAGTTTGGTGTTGTGAGGCCACAACCAAACTCTAAGTTTGGTGTTAAGACCCCATATCCAAACTCTAAGTTTGGTGTTGGGACTATACAACATTGACCTGATCACCTTTGTGGCTCCATGAGAGCCACTGTCAAGCTATTGACATTAAAGAAGCGCTTGTTGGGAGGCAACCCAACTTTATCTAATTTCTATTTTATATTATTTTATTTTTATTTTGTGCTTTATTAGGTACATGATCATGAGGAGTCACGAAAAAATCATAAAAATTAAAAACAGAAGCAAAAACAGCAGAAAAAAATTCGCACCCTGGAGGAAGCACAGGCTGGCGTTCAACGCCAGTAAGATGCATCTGGCTGGTGTTCAACGCCAGAACAGAGCATCAACCTGGCGCTGAACACCAGAAACAAGCAACATTCTGGCGCTGAACGCTAGGAATGTGCCTAGAGAAGAAAAGCTGGCGCTGAACGCCAGTAACAAGCATGAAACTGGCGTTCAACGCCAGAAACATGCTTTACATGGGCGCTGAACGCCCAGAATGTGCACCACACGGCGTTTAAACGCCAGAATGGTGTGCAATAGCATTTTACATGCCTATTTGGTGCAGGGATGGAATTCCTTGACACCTCAGGATCTGTGGACCCCACAGGATCCCCACCTACTATATTCCTACCTTACCTCCTAATCCTATTTTTGTGAAAAGTATTCCCTATGTCACACTTCCCAACACTTTTCACCAATCACCTCAATTCCTCTTCCCAATCACCACTTCACCACTCACATCTATCCACTCTTCCCCATAAACCCCACCTACCTTCAAAATTCAAAAATCTTTCCCACCCAAACCCACCCTAAAATGGCCGAACCTACACCCTCCCCTCTCCCTATATATACCCTTCTATTCTACTTCATTTTCACACAACACAACCCCCTCTTCTTCACCTTGGCCGAACCTCCATCTCTCCCTCTCTACCATATTCTCTTCTTCTTCTTCTTCTCTTCTTTCTTCTATTGCTCGAGGACGAGCAATATTTTAAGTTTGGTGTGGTCAAAGCATAATCTTTTTTGTTTTCCACTACCATCAATGGCACCTAAGGCCGGAGAATCCTCTAGAAAAGGAAAAGGGAAGACAAAAGCTTCCACCTCCGAGTCATGGGAGATGGAAAGATTCATCTCCAAGAGCCATCAAGACCACTTCTATGATGTTGTGGCAAAGAAGAAGGTGATCCCTGAGGTCCCTTTCAAAGCTCAAGAAGAATGAGTATCCGGAGATCCGACATGAGATCCGAAGAAGAGGTTGGGAAGTCTTAACCAACCCCATGCAACAAGTCGGAATCTTAATGGTTCAAGAGTTCTATGCCAATGCATGGATCACTAGGAACCATGATCAAAGTATGAACCCGAATCCAAAGAATTATCTCACAATGGTTCGGGGGAAATACTTAGATTTTAGTCCGGAAAATGTGAGGTTGGCGTTTCACTTGCCCATGATGCAAGGAGATGAACGCCCCTACACTAGAAGGGTCAACTTTAATCAAAGGTTGGACCAAGTCCTTACAGACATATGTGTGGGAGGAGCTCAATGGAAGAGAGACTCCAAAGGCAAGCCAGTTCAACTAAGAAGACTGGACCTCAAGCCTGTGGCTAGAGGATGGTTGGAGTTCATTCAACGCTCCATCATTCCCACCAGCAACCGATCTAAAGTTACTGTGGATCGGGCCATCATGATTCATAGCATCATGATTGGAGAGGAAGTAGAAGTTCATGAGGTCATCTCCAATGAAATCTACAAAATAGCCGACAAGTCCTCCACCATGGCAAGGCTAGCTTTTCCTCACCTTATTTGCCATCAATGTTACTCAGCTGGAGTTATCATAGAAGGAGACATCCCCATTGAAGAGGATAAGCCCATCACCAAGAAGAGGATGGAGCAAGCAAGAGAGATCCCTCACGGTTCTCAAGAGATGCATGAGGAAGCTCATCATCAAGAAATCCCTGAGATGCCTCAAGGGATGCACTTTCCTCCCAACAACTATTGGGAACAACTCAACACTTCCTTAGAAGATTTGAGCCACAATATTGAACAATTAAGGGTGGAATATCATGAGCACTCCATCATTCTCCATGAAATAAGAGAAGATCAAAGAGCAATGAGGGAGGAGCAACAAAGGCAAGGAAGGGACATAGAAGAGCTTAAGGACATTGTTGGTCCTTCAAGAAGAAGACGCCACTAAGGTGGATTCATTCCTTGTTCTTATTTCTTTCTGCTTTTTGGTTTTTAATGTTGTGTTTATCTATGTTTTGTGTCTCTACTTCATGATCATTAGTATGTAGTAACCATGACTTAAAGCTATGAATAAAATCCATTAATCCTTCACCTCTCTTAAATGAAAAATGTTTTAATTCAAAAGAACAAGAAGTACATGAATTTCGAATTTATCATTGAATTTAATTTAATTATATTGATGTGGTGACGATACTTTTTGTTTTCTGAATGAATGCTTAAACAATGCATATTTTTGATCTTGTTGTTTATGAATGTTAAAACTGTTGGCTCTTGAAAGAATGATGAACAAAGAGAAATGTTATTGATGATCTAAAAAATCATGAAATTGATTCTTGAAGCAAGAAAAAGCAGTGAAAAAAAATTGGCAAAAAAAATAGAAAGAAAAAGAAAAAGCAAGCAGAAAAAGCCAATAGCCCTTAAAACCAAAAGGCAAGGTAAAAAGGATCCAAGGCTTTGAGCATCAATGGATAGGAGGGCCCAAGGAAATAAAATCCAGGCCTAAGCGGCTAAATCGAGCTGTCCCTAACCATGTACTTGTGTCATGAAGGTCCAAGTGAAAAACATGAGAATGAGTGGTTAAAGTCGTGATCCAAAGCAAAAGAGTGTGCTTAAGAGCTCTGGACACCTCTAACTGCGGACTCTAGCAAAGCTGAGTCACAATCTGAAAAGGTTCACCCAGTCATGTGTCTGTGGCATTTATGTATCCGGTGGTAATACTAGAAAACAAAATGCTTAGGGCCACGGCCAAGACTCAAAAAAGTAGTTGTGTTCAAGAATCAACATACTTAACTAGCAGAATCAATAACACTATCCGAAATTCTAAGTTCCTAGAGAAGCCAATCATTCTGAACTTCAAAGGAAAAAGTGAGATGCCAAAACTGTTCAGAAGCAAAAAGCTACAAGTCCCGCTCATCTAATTAGAATTAATATTCATTGATATTCTGAAATTTATAGTATATTCTCTTCTTTTTATCCTAATTGATTTTCAGTTGCTTGGGGACAAGCAACAATTTATGTTTGGTGTTGTGATGAGCGGATAATTTATACGCTTATTGGCATTGTTTTTAGGTAGTTTTTAGTAAGTTCAAGCTACTTTTAGGGATGTTTTCATTAGTTTTTATGTTAAATTCACATTTCTGAACTTTACTATGAGTTTTTGTGTTTTTCTGTGATTTCAGATAATTTCTGGCTGAAATTGAGGGATTTGAGCAAAACTCTGAAAAAGGCTGACAAAAGCACTGCTGATGCTGTTGGAATCTGACCTCCCTGCACTCGAAATGGATTTTCTGGAGCTGCAGAACTCCAAATGGTGCGCTCTCAACGGGGTTAAAACGTAGACATCCAGAGCTTTCCAGCAATATATAATAATCCATACTTTATTCGGAAATTGACGACGTAACTTGGCGTTGAACGCCAAGTACATGCTGCTGTCTGGAGTTAAAAGCCAAAAACACATCATGATCCGGAGTTGAACGCCCAAAACACGTTATAACTTGGCGTTCAACTCCAAGAAAAGCCTCAGCTCGTGGATAGATCAAGCTTAGCCCAAACATACACCAAGTGGGCCCCGGAAGTGGATTTATGCATCAATTACTTACCCATGTAAACCCTAGTAGCTAGTTTATTATAAATAGGTCTTTTTACTAGTGTATTAGACATCTCTGGACGCCTAGTCCTTAGACCATAGGGGCTGGCCATTCGGCCATGCCTGAACCTTTCACTTATATATTTTCAACGGTGGAGTTTCTACACACCATAGATTAAGGGTGTGGAGCTCTGCTGTACCTCAAGTTTCAATATAATTATTATTACTTTCTATTCAATTCTCTTCTATCCTTATTCCAAGATATACGTTACACTTAACTTTGATGAATGTGATGATCCGTGACACTCATCATCATTCTCACCTATGAACGCGTGTGACTGACAACCACTTCCGTTCTACTCTAGGCCGGGCGCATATCTCTTAGATTCCCCAACAGAATCTTCGTGGTATAAGCTAGATAGATGGCGGCATTCATGAGGATCCGGAAAGTCTAAACCTTGTCTTTGGTATTCCGAGTAGGATTCTGGGATTGAATAACTATGATGAGCTTCAAACTCCTGAAGGCTGGGCATGATGACAAGCGCAAAAGAATCAAGGGATTCTATTCCAACCTGATTGAGAACCGACAGATGATTAGCCGTGCTGTGACAGAGCATAGGAACGTTTTCACTGAGAGGATGTGATGTAGCCATTGATAACGATGATGCCCTACATACAGCTTGCCATGGAAAGGAGTAAGAAGGATTGGATGAATGTAATAAAAAGGTAGAGATACGAGAGGAGCACAGCATCTCCATACGCCTATCTGAAATTCCCACTATTGATTTACATAAGTATTTCTATCCCTTTTATTTTCTTTTTTATTATTAATTTTTGAACTCATCATAAACCAATTTAATCTGCCTAACTGAGATTTACAAGGTGACCATAGCTTGCTTCATACCAACAATCTCTGTGGGATCGACCCTTACTCACGTAAGGTATTACTTGGATGACCCAGTACACTTGCTGGTTAAGTTGAACGGAGTTGTGGAAAGAAAGTACTGAGTTAGTTCTTTGGCACATGCCAAAGAGCCATTATTGTTGATCACAATTTCGTCCACCACCCTCCTATCCATTGATGCTCAAAGCCTTGGATCCTTTTTACCCTTGCCTTTTGGTTTTAAGGGCTATTGGCTTTTTCTGCTTGCTTTTTTTTTCTTTCTATTATTTTTTTTCGCCATTTTTTTTCGCAAGCTTTTCTTTTTTTTTCACTGTTTTTTCTTGCTTCAAGAATCAATTTTATGATTTTTCAGATTATCAATAACATTTCTCTTTGTTCATCATTCTTTCAAGAGCTAACAATTTTAACATTCATAAACAACAAGATAAAAAATATGCACTGTTCAAGCATTCATTCAGAAAACAAAAAGTATTGTCACCATATCAATATAATTAAACTAAATTCAAGGGTAAATTCAAAATTCATGTACTTCTTGTTCTTTTGAATTAAAACATTTTTCATTTAAGAGAGGTGAAGGATTAATGGAATTATTCATAACTTTAAGACAGTTACTAACTACTAATGATCATGAAGTAGAGACACAAAACATAGATAAACACAACATAAAAACCGAAAAGCAGAAAGAAATAAGAACAAGGAATGAATCCACCTTAGTGGCGTCTTCTTCTTGAAGGACCAACAATGTCCTTAAGCTCTTCTATGTCCCTTCCTTGCCTTTATTGCTCCTCCCTCATTGCTCTTTGATCTTCTCTTATTTCATGGAGAATGATGGAGTGCTCATGATGTTCCACCCTTAATTGTTCCACATTGTGGCTCAAATCTTCTAAGGAAGTGTTGAGATGTTCCCAATAGTTGTTGGGAAGAAAGTGTATCCCTTGAGGCATCTCAGGGATTTCTTGATGATGAGCTTCCTCATGCATCTCTTGAGATCCGTGGAGGGTCTCTCTTGCTTGCTCCATCCTCTTCTTGGTGATAGGCTTATCCTCTTCAATGGAGATGTCTCCTTCTATGATAACTCTAGCTGAGTAACATAGATGACAAATAAGGTGAGGAAAAGCTAGCCTTGCCATGGTGGAGGGCTTGTCGGCTATTTTGTAGATTTCATTGGAGATGACCTCATGAACTTCTACTTCCTCTCCAATCATGATGCTATGAATCATGATGGCCCGATCCACAGTAACTTCAGATCGGTTGCTAGTAGGAATGATGGAGCGTTGAATGAACTCCAACCATCCTCTAGCCACAGGCTTGAGGTCCAGTCTTCTTAGTTGAACTGGCTTGCCTTTGGAGTCTCTTTTCCATTGAGCTCCTTCCACACATTTGTCCATTAGGACTTGGTCCAACCTTTGATTAAAGTTGACCTTTCTAGTGTAGGGGCGTTCATCTCCTTGCATCATGGGCAAGTGGAACGCCAACCTCACATTTTCCGGACTAAAATCTAAGTATTTCCCCCGAACCATTGTGAGATAATTCTTTGGATTCGGGTTCATACTTTGATCATGGTTCCTAGTGATCCATGCATTGGCATAGAACTCTTGAACCATTAAGATTCCGACTTGTTGCATGGGGTTGGTTAGGACTTCCCAACCTCTTTTTCGGATTTCATGTCGGATCTCCGGATACTCATTTTTCTTGAGCTTGAAAGGGACCTCAGGGATCACCTTCTTCTTTGCCACAACATCATAGAAGTGGTCTTGATGGCTTTTGGAGATGAATCTTTCCATCTCCCATGACTCGGAGGTGAAAGCTTTTGTCTTCCCTTTTCCTTTTCTAGAGGATTCTCCGGCCTTAGGTGCCATTAATGGTAATGGAAAACAAAAAAGATTATGCTTTGACCACACCAAACTTAAGAAGTTGCTCGTCCTCGAGCAATAGAAGAAAGAAGAGAAGAAGAAGAAGAAGAGAATATGAAGGAGAAGGGGAAGTGTAGGTTCGGCCAAGGTGAAGAAGAGGGGGTTGTGTTGTGTGAAAATGAAGTAGAAAGGAAGGGTATATATAAGGAGAGGGGAGGGTGTAGGTTCGGCCATTTAGGGTGGGATTGGGTGGGAAAATGTTTTTGAATTTGGAAGGTAGGTGGGGTTTATGGGGAAGAGTGGATGGAGGTGTGTGGTGAATAGGTGATTGGGAAGAGAGATTGAGGTGATTGGTGAAGGGTTTTTGGGAAGTGTGACATGGGGAAGAGTAAAATAGGATTAGGAGGTAAGGTGGGAATATGTTAGGTGGGGATCCTGTGGGGTCCACAAATCCTGAGGTGATCCTGTGGGGTCCACAGATCCTGAGGTGTCAAGGAATTTCATCCCTGCACCAAATAGGCATGTAAAATGCCTTTGCACACCATTCTGGCATTTAAACGCCGAGTGGTGCACGTTCTGGGCGTTCAATGCCCACATGTAACATGTTTCTGGCGTTGAACGTCAGTTTCATGCTTGTTGCTGGCGTTCAGCGCTAGCTTTTCCTCTAGGCACATTTCTGGCGTTCAAACGCCAGAATGTTGCTTGTTTCTGGCGTTCAAACGCCAGAATGTTGCTTGTTTCTGGCGTTCAGCGCCAGATTCATGCTCTGTTCTGGCGTTGAACGCCAGCCAGATGCATCTTACTGGCGTTGAACGCCAGCCTGTGCTTCCTCCAGGGTGTGATTTTTCTTCTGCTGTTTTTGATTCTGTTTTTAATTTTTATATATTTTTTTTGTGACTCCACATGATCATGTACCTAATAAAACACAAAATAACAATAGAATAAAATAAAATAAAAATTAGATAAATAAAATTGGGTTGCCTCCCAACAAGCGCTTCTTTAATGTCAATAGCTTGACAGTGGCTCTCATGGAGCCACAAAGGTGATCAGGTGAATGTTGTATAGTCCCAACTCCAAACTTAGAGTTTGGATATGGGGTCTTAACACCAAACTTAGAGTTTGGTTGTGGCCTTCCAACACCAAACTTAGAGTTTGACTGTTGGGGCTCTTCTTGACTCTGAACTGAGAGAAGCTCTTCATGCTTACTCTCTTTTGTCACAGAGGGATGGCCATGTGCCTTAAACACAAGGTAGTCCCCATTCAATTGAAGGACTAATTCACCTCTGTTGACATCTATGACAGCTCCTACTGTAGCTAGGAAAGGTCTTCTAAGGATAATGCATTCATCCTCTTCCTTCCTAGTGTCTAAGATTATGAAATCAGCAGGGATGTAAAGGCCTTCAACCTTTACTAACACGTCCTCCACTATTCCATAAGCTTGTCTCAATGACTTGTCTGCCAATTGTAATGAGAACAAGGCAGGTTGCACCTCAATGATCCCCAGCTTCTCCATTACAAAGAGTGGCATAAGATTTATCCCTGACCCCAGATCACACAGAGCTTTTGCAAAGGTCATGGTGCCTATGGTGCAAGGTATCAAAACTTGCCAGGATCTTGTCTCTTTTGAGGTAGAGTTTGCTGAATCCAGGTATCCAGTTCACTAATGAGCAAGGGAGGTTCACTTTCCCAAGTCTCATTACCAAACAACTTGGCATTCAGCTTCATGATAGCTCCTAAATATTGAGCAATTTGCTCTCCAGTCACATCTTCATCCTCTTCAGAGGAAGAATAGTCTTCAGAGCTCATGAATGGCAGAAGGAGATTTAATGGAATCTCTATGGTCTCTATATGAGTCTCAGATTCCTTTGGATCCTTAATAGGAAATTCCTTCTTGCTTGAGGGACGTCCCAGGAGGTCTTCCTCACTAGGAATTTCGTCCTCCTCCTCCCTTGTGCATTCGGCCATATTGATTATATCAATGGCCTTGCACTCTCCTTTTGGATTCTCTTCTGTATTACTTGGGAGAATACTGGGAGGAGTTTCAATGACTTTCTTACTCAGCTGGCCCACTTGTGCCTCCAGATTTCTAATGGAGGATCTTGTTTCACTCATGAAACTGAAAGTGGACTTTGACAGATCAGAGACTAGATTGGCTAAATTGGAAGTGTTTTGTTCAGAATTCTCTGTCTGTTGCTGAGAAGATGATGGAAAAGGCTTGCTATTGCTCAGCCTATTGCGTCCACCATTGTTAAAGCCTTGTTGAGGCTTTTGTTGATCCTTCCATGAGAAATTTGGATGATTTCTCCATGATGAGTTATAGGTGTTTCCATAAGGTTCACCCATGTAATTAACCTCTGCCACGGCAGGGTTCTCAGGATCATAAGCTTCCTCAGAAGCTGCCTCTTTAGTACTGTTGGATGCATGTTGCCATCCATTCAGATTTTGAGAGATCATGCTGACCTGTTGAGTCAACACTTTATTCTGAGCCAATATGGCATTCAGAGCATCAATTTTAAGAACTCCTTTCTTCTGAGGTATCCCATTATTCACAGAATTCCTCTCAGAAGTGTACATGAATTGGTTGTTTGCAACCATGTCAATGAGTTCTTGAGCCTCTTCAGGTGTTTTCTTTAGGTGAATAGATCCACCTGCAGAATGGTCCAATGACATTTTCGAAAATTCAGATAGACCATAATAGAATATATCTAATATGGTCCATTCTGAAAACATGTCAGATGGGCACCTTTTGCTTCATAGAGGGATTCACCATCTTTTTGTTTGAAGGTCTGAACATCCACTCTAAGCTTGCTCAGCTTTTGAAGAGGAAAGAATTTATCTAAGAAGGCAGTGACCAGCTTATCCCAGGAGTCCAGGCTATCCTTGGGTTTTGAATCCAACCATATTCTAGCTCTGTCTCTTACAGCAAAAGGGAAAAGCATGAGTCTGTAGACTTCAGGATCAACTCCATTCGTCTTTACAGTCTCACAGATCTGCAAGATGGAAGTCCATAAAACTTGCAGTTTTGTTGCATTAAGGCAACTAGCTGAGGTTTTAGCTCAAAGTTATTGGCTCCAATGGCAGGAATGGAGATGCTTCTTCCATCAAATTTGGACGTTGGCTTTGTGAAGTCACCAAGCATTCTCCTTGCATTATTATTATTTTCGGCTGCCATCTCCTTCTCTTGTTCGAAAATTTCTGAAAGGTTGTTTCTGGATTGTTGTAATTTAGTTTCTCTTAGTTTCCTTTTCAAAGTCCTTTCAGGTTCAGGATCAATTTCAACAAGAGTGCCTTTTTCCTTGTTCCTGCTCATATGAAAGAGGAGAAAACAAGAAAAGAAGAGGAATCCTCTATGTCACAGTGTAGAGATTCCTTTATGTTAGTAGAAGAAGAAATGGAAGAAGAGTAAAGAAGAATGGGTTCGGATTTTTAGATGAAGAGAGGTGAAGAGAAGTGTTAGTAAATAAATAATTAAATAGAATAAGGAAAGAGAGGGGAAATTTCGAAAATAATTTTGAAAAAGTGGTTAGTGATTTTCGAAAATCAGAGATAAGATATAATTAAAATTAAAATTTAAAACAATTAAAAAGAATTTTTGAAAAAGAGAGAAGTATTTTCAAAAATTAGAGAGGGATAGGTAGTTAGTTGGTTTTGAAAAAGATAGGAAACAAACAAAAAGTTAGTTAGTTGATTGAAAAAGATATTAAAATCAAATTTTTAAAAGATAAGAAGATAAGAAGTTAGATAAGATATTTTGAAATCAAATTTTGAAAAAGATAAAATTTTTGAAAAAGATAAGATAAAAGATAAAAAGATTTAATTCAAAAATCTGAAATTACTTACTTCACTAACAAGAAACTACAAGATAAGATTCTATAACTTAAAGATTGAACCTTTCTTAACAAGAAAGTAACAAACTTCAAATTTTTTAATCAATCACATTAATTGTTAGCTAATTTTCGAAAATATGATATAAAGATAAGAAAACGATTTTGAAAAATATTTTGAAAAAGATTTTTGAAATTTTCGAAAATTGGAAAAAAAATGAAAAAGATATAATTTTGAAAAAAAGATTTTGAAAAGATAAGATTTTTAAAATTGAAATTTTGACTTGACTTGTAAGAAACAACTAATTTTTTAAAAAATTTTTTTGACCAAGTCAACCCAAAATTTCAAAAATTTGGAGGGAAATAAGGAAAAGATATTTTTTTATTTTTTTTGAATTTTTAATGATGAGAGAGAAAAACAACAAAAATGACTCACAACATGAAAATTATGAATCAAAACTCATTATGCATGCAAGGATACTATGAATGTCAAGATGAACACCAAAAACACTTTGAAGATCATGATGAACATCAAGAACATAATTTTGAAAAATTTTTGATGCAAAGAAAACATGCAAGACACCAAACTTAGAAATTTGTAATGCATGGACTCTAACAAACGAAAAATGCATATGAAAAACAACAAACAACACAAAACAAGAAAACATCAAGATCAAATAAGAAGACTTATCAAGAACAACTTGAAGATCATGAAGAACACTATGAATGCATGTATTTTTTGAAAAATGCAAGAAAAATTTTTAAAGCATGCAATTGACACCAAACTTAAAAATTGACTCAAGACTCAGACAAGAACACAAAATATTTTTTATTTTTATGATTTTCTAATTTTTTTTTGGATTTTTATTAATTTTTTTTTGAAAATATTTTTGGAAAAACGAAAAAGAAAAATTTTGAAAAAGTTTTTGAAAAGAAAATTACCTAATCTAAGCAACAAGATGAACCGTCAGTTGTCCATACTCGAACAATCCCCGGCAACGGCGCCAAAAACTTGGTGGACGAAATTGTGACCCTCTTTGTATTTGCATGAGATTTATTTAATGGCTATTGATTATGTGTGGACATAACTCCGTTCATCTTAACCAGCAAGTGTACTGGGTCGTCCAAGTAATACCTTATGTGAGTAAGGGTCGATCCCACAGAGATTGTTGGTATGAAGCAAGCTATGGTCACCTTGTAAATCTCAGTCAGGCGGATTCAAGTATAATTGGATTATTGGTTTAAATTTGATTAATGGAATAAATAGAAAATAAAGATAAATAAACTAAGATAGAAATACTTATGTAAATTAATAGTGGGAATTTCAGATAGGCGTATGGAGATGCTGTGCTCCTCTCGAATTTCTACTTTCTTATTACATTCATCCAATCCTTCTTACTCCTTTCCATGACAAGCTGTATGTAGGGTATCACCGTTGTCAATGGCTACATCCCATCCACTCAGTGAAAATGGTCCTATGCTCTGTCACAGCACGACTAATCATCTGTCGGTTCTCAATCAGGTTGGAATAGAATCCCTTGATTCTTTTGCGTCTGTCACTAACGCCCAGCCTTCAGGAGTTTGAAGCTCGTCACAGTCATTCAATACCGGAATCTTACTCGGAATACCACAGACAAGGTTAGACTTTCCAGATTCCCGGAATCCTACTCAGAATACCACAGACAATGTTAGACTTTTCGGATTCCCATGAATGCTGCCATCTATCTAGCTTATACCACGAAGATTCTGTTGGGGAATCTAAGAGATATGCGCCCGGCCTAAGGTAGAACGGAAGTGGTTGTCAGTCACGTGCGTTCATAGGTGAGAATGTTGATGAGTGTCACGGATCATCACATTCATCAAGTTGAAGTGCAACGTATATCTTGGAATAAGAATAAAAGAGACTTGAGTAGAAAATAATAGTAATTGTATTGAAACTTGAGGTACAGCAGAGCTCTACACCCTTAATCTATGGTGTGTAGAAACTCCACCGTTGAAAATACATAAGTGAAAGGTTCAGGCATGGCCGAGAGGCCAGCCCCCCTGAATGATCAAAAGACCGAATGATCAAAAGATGACTAATACACTAGTAAAAAGTCTTATTTATACTAAACTAGCTACTAGGGTTTACATGAGTAAGTAATTGATGCATAAATCCACTTCCGGGGCCCACTTGGTGTATGTTTGGGCTGAGCTTGATCTATCCACGAGCTGAGGCTTCTCTTGGAGTTGAACGCCAAGTTATAACGTGTTTTGGACGTTCAACTCCGGGTTGTGACGTGTTTCTGGCATTTAAGTCCAGACAGCAGCATGTACTTGGCGTTGAGCGCCACTTTACGTCATCAATTCCAGAATAAAGTATGGACTATTATATATTGCTAGAAAGCTATGGATGTCTACTTTCCAACGCCGTTAAGAGCGCGCCATTTGAAGTTCTGTAGCTGCAGAAAATTCATTTTGAGTGCAGGGAGGTCAGATTCCAACAGCATCAGCAGTCCTTTGTCAGCCTCCTATCAGAGTTTTGCTCAAGTCCCTCAATTTCAGCCAGAAATTACCTGAAATCACAGAAAAACACACAAACTCATAGTAAAGTCTAGAAATGTGAATTTAACATAAAACTAATGAAAACATCCCTGAAAGTAGCTTAAACTTACTAAAAACAATGCCAAAAAGCGTATAAATTATCCGCTCATCAACGACCCAGTGCACTTGCTGGTTAGTTGTGCGAAGTTGTGCAAAAGAGTTGAGATTAGAATTTTGCGTACCAAATTGTTGGCGCCATTGAGATCACAATTTCGTGCACCACCCATCCCTGGAGAATTGCTCCTAACTGCTTCAACCAAGGCCCACATCCAAATACTTGATCCAATTGAAGATGAGAAGAGGGTTATAAATAGAAGAATTGTTGAAGATTAAAGGAGCTCTCGGGAGGCCCTGATTGGGGCTCTAGGAGTTCAATTCCCTAATTTTCTTTTCCTGCACTTTTCTTTTTAGTTTCTTTTGTATTTTCTTTATTTCTTTCTACACTTTTCTTTTTCTGTAAATTGAATTGAGCTATGAACAACTAACCCCCTTTCATTGGGTTAGGGAGCTCTATTGTAATTCAGTAGATCAATAGTAGTTTTCTTATTCTTCTTCTTTCTTTTCTCTTGATTTTTGTTAAAAAGCTTTCGGTCTTAATTCAATTGAATAGTTGTCTTGAGAGAGAAGCTATCCATAATTGGAATTCTTTGGATCCTTAAGAGAGGGATGAAGAATTCACGCTAGAATTGCTTTCTCACATTGGATTAGATTGGGGGTTGGATGGATATTGTGACATTTAATCCTACCAATACTTTGATCTATTAATTTGTATGGTATAATTAGTGACTGAACTTCAGCTCTTCCCATGAGCAATTAAATCAAGACATTGGGCAGTTGTTCATGCTTAGAGAGATTGGTGAGCCAAGACATTGGGATCCAATCATCTAAGATTGCCATGCAATGTCAATGAATGCATTGATTGAGGATGAGATGAAAATGATTTGATCCGGAGAGTTTAATATCTTCCAAAACCCAGTGAACCCCCATACTCAGATCTTACCCATTCTTTTACTTTTTGCCTCTTTAATTTCGTGCTAATTCCCCATTCCCATTTAGATTCTTGCAATTTAAGCTTCTGTCATTTAATTTCACGCAATTTAATTTCTGTCATTTAATTTCTTGCAATTTACGTTTCCCAAAAATTTACTTTCTATAATTCTCAACCAAATTTGATTTCCCTCAACTAGAACAATTCACCAATTAACATTGATCAACCAACCAATCCCTATGGGATTCGACATCACTCTACTGTGAGTTTTTACTTGACGACAATCCGGTACACTTGCCGATAGGAAATTGTTGAGAGACATTTTTTGAATGAATCAAGTTTATGTGTTTGGAACCAAACTAAAGACAAGGATGCACCCGGGAAGTTGAATCAGGAATGAGGATAGACTACCCTCACCTATTTTAAGGTAACTGAGCTCGAATTTTGTGGGCGAAATTCTCATTTAGGTGGGTAGAATATAAAACCCGGTTAATTAATGACTAATTAACCCATAAATTAAAATATATTCTAGAAAGTGAGGAATGAGATTTTTATGGGCTAATGTGATAGAAAAAAATTTAAACGAGAATTTCAACACTAATTTTAAAGAAATCGGTCCAAGATTAGGCCGAACTAGCCAAACCGGGCCAACCGGACCCAAGTTGGGACCAAGAGCCCAGCCAAGCCTCTCTTAATTAAGAGAGCTCAGGTCTCTTCCTTCCCAAAACATCACACACACACTAAATTAAAGAAAGGGAAAGGGGGAAGATTGAAACCCTTACTAATATTCACCTTAAACTTCCATTCATCATAACTTTTGATCCGGAGCTCTGATTGACGTACCGTTTGTGGCCATGCGACTGTGGCGTCGAGCTTTATAAAACCCATACAAGCAATCTTGAGTTAAGCACTTTTTCTTCTTCTAATTCCCAGCCTTGATTTTCGAGTTTCTTAGTCAAAAATGTTGAGATTTTGAGCTTCATTGTGTTATAGTATCAAATTAACTTGAGGGGAAGGCTTGTTCTTGCTCCCTTGATCCTTGGATAAGGTAAGAGATCTCAAACCCTAGTAAGAATGTCGAATTTGAGGTATTGGGTATTGAGTTATTGTGTTTTGGTGTGACATTGTGGCTTAGGCCTTATATATATATGTGTATTGGAGCTTAATTGGTGGTTTTAGAAAGCTTGGAAAGGAGCTTTGTGCTTGGAAACCTGTTGGTGATAATTTGGAAACCTTGAAGATTTAATTTGAGAGTGTTCTGGGTTGAACGGGAATCGGCTAAAGTATGGTTTTGATTTCCTGTATCTAAAATGTAATGTGGTTGTGAAAACGTAGGCTAGTGACCCTAGGATAAGATTTGGAAATATTGATGTGATTGATGGATGATGTGTGTTGTGTTATTATGTATGTATTTTGGTGGATTGTGAAATGTTGATGTAATTGTTTGGATGATTTGAATTGAGTGAGATATATGAGTAATGGTGATAATGGTTGGTAAAGCATGTGATGTTGTATGGTATATGAACTATTGTGTTTAATTGATGGTAAGGTTGAGGCTTGTGTTGGTGAGTATGATTGGGTGTATGATATTGATGTGTGTACGACCATGATGATTGATGACTTGAATAAATTCTTGGAAAATTAAATTATGGAGTGTTGATTGTAAATTGAGATTATTGATTTGAAAATTGGTTAAATGTGGAAACATTGGTGGGTTGATGATTGGGTAAGAGGTTAGAGATGTTTGATATTGGAATGGTTGAGTTTGGTTGGTTTTAAATGAGTTTGGTAAGTGTATGTTTTAAAATAGGGTGTTTATAAGTTTTGGTAAAAATGAAATTTTGATGAACTTCAACGGATCATATCTTGGGCAATTATTTTTGGAATTTGATGATTTTTATATCAATTGAAAGATAATTTCATAATCTTTAAAATGGTTCAAATTTGGTTGAAATTTTAATTTTGTGGAAGGAGATATGATCGTTGGAAGTTCGGGCCAAAAATATGAATTCTGCAACTTCTACAGAATTTGTGACTTTTGGTTTGTGTGCGCACGCACACTTCATGAGAATTTGGTCCTATGCGCACGCACAGCCTTGTACATACGCACACGCGGGGACAGGGCTACGGATGAGAGCGCTAGCACGTCCTGTGCGCACACACACAACCAACGAAGGATTCCGAGCTGTGCGTACGCACAGGCCTGTGCGCACGCACATGTTGGGAATGGC
Source organism: Arachis hypogaea (assembly GCF_003086295.3). NCBI lineage: Eukaryota > Viridiplantae > Streptophyta > Magnoliopsida > Fabales > Fabaceae > Arachis > Arachis hypogaea. The sequence goes on along the minus strand of NC_092045.1, from coordinate 36,062,207 downwards.
ATGCTGTTGGTGGCGCTAACACACCTTGTGCGCGCACTCAACCCTAGAGATTTTGGTCTGTGAGTATGCACACTTTTAAAAGTGCTCCTGGGCGTGCGCACGCACATCCCTGTGTGTACGCACGCGACCCAGTTCTTTTCTAAAGTTGTTGTTTTCAAGTCTTTCACATTCCCAACAAGCTTATAACCTTCGAAGGTGATATTCCACACTTATAAACCCCCAATTTCATCCCTTAGATCTTAAATTGATATAGAGTGCCTAGTGAATGAGAGTAAGCTAGGGGAGAGGGTAGCTTGTGGGTGAAGATAAGGGATGTTATGATGGGTTGTGACGAAAGATGATGATATGAGTTGTTGAAAAGGATGGTGGAGTATTGTATATGAAACGAGCCGAATGGCTGAGTATGATATAAGCTGAATGGGCTATGTTGTTAGTGAGTTATGGCTGGTTGTGATAGATGCTGAGAATTATTATAGTTGTTGAGAATTGTTAGTATTATTGGTGATTAATAATGGTTAATGAGAATGTATGGAAAATGAATTAATGAGATAATGACTACGAAGGAATTGGAATAATAAAGAAAATAGACCTGGATTTCATTGTGATGTGCCTCTGGGTAAGACATAGTTGTGTTAACCACTTGCTCCGGGTAAGTGTTGAGAATTAATGGATGAATAAATGAATGGTAATGATAATGAAAGTGTTTCTGTATATGACTCCTGGTAAGATGTAGTGGTGTTATCCACTTGCTCCGAAAAGGGTTGCGGGTAAGACGCAAGGGCTGTGTTCTGTTGCCACTTGTTCCAGGCCAAAAATATAGCACTGCGTAGGTAAGAGGCAGGGTGAAGTTGTCCCATGCTCCTGGTATGCGGGTAAGATTCAAGGGTTGTGGTGTTGTCCAACTTGCTCCGTGTTTGGTGTTCTGTCCAATGGTTAGCTACCAGGATATGTCGGGTTGGCTTTGCAACCGACAGATGAGACTCATTAGCCTCTAGGACAGGCATACATCATATGCATTATATGTGATTTGTTTGGAATGTCTAATTGATTGCATCCTTATTTGCTACTTGTTGGTGCTACGATTTTAGGAAATTACACGATCGGCAAAAATTCCTTCCGGCAAGTGCACCGGTTATCGTCAAGTAAAAACTCACAATAGAGTGAGGTCGAATCCCACAAGGATTGGTTGAGTGAGCAATTCGGATTAGAAGTGTGTTCTAGTTGAGCGGAATCAAGATTTAGATGAGAATTTCGGAATGTAAAATTGGCGGGAAACGTAAATGGCAAGAAATTGAAATTGCGGAATCTTAAATTGCATGAATTAAAGAGCGAGAAGCTAAATTTCTGAAATTAAAAAGGGATCGGGGTGATTGCATGAATTTAATTGCAGAATGTAAGAGAAAGTGGTAGATCAGAAATGGGGAATTCATTGGGTTTCAGGAGATATTGAGATCTCCGAATCAAAACATTTTTATCCCTTCCTCAACCAATGCGTTCATTGAATTTTGCTTGGCAATCTTATATGATTGGATCCCAATCCCTTGGCTCACCAATTCTCTCTAAAAACAAACAAATTCCCAATCCCTTGGTTTAAATGTTCATAAGAAGAGATGACGCTCGATCACTGATTATACCACACAGTTTCATGAACCACAATTTGGTAGGATTACATGTCACAATATCCATCCAAACCCCAATCCAATTCACTGTGAGAAAGCTTCTCTAGCATGAATCCTCCATTCCTTTCCCAAGGTTCCGAAGGATCCCAATTATGGATAGTTTCTTTCCCAAGACAACTAACCAATGGAATTAGATCGAGAAGCTTTCTAACAAAAATTCAAGAGAAAAGATTGAAGAAGAAGATAAAAACTATTATTGATTCATTGAATTACAATAGAGCTCCCTAACCCAATGAAAGGGGGTTTAGTGAGTCATAGCTCTGAATTCAATTACAAAAAGTATGAAAACTAGAAAAATGATCCAAAGTCCCTAACTAACTTAAATTCTATCCTATTTATACACTTTCTAAATTGAGCTTCTGTTGTGTTTCTTGGGCTTTGAGGTCTTTCCCTGATTTCCTTTTGCTTTGGGTTTATGATCCATAATCCTGATGAGGCTGCTGATCCAATTCTGTAACATTCATTGAGCCAACTTAGTGATAATCAAGTAATGACACATGACTCAACAAATTGAAATTCCAGACTCATCAATTCTTCAGGCCCAATCCCATAAACCATGATATTCAATTGGGTTTCATACCAGAGTACGTTTAAGTTAATGTTTGTGCTCAAATGCTAACTTAAAACTGCAATATCTTTGGCCCAGAAACCTTTTCAAATAGTGGCGTTTAAGTTGCAGTTTAAGCTTAAACTGCAACTTAAACGCCAGACACTTCCAGTGATGCCTTTTGTGGAAGCACGTTTAAGTTCCAGTTTAAGCTTAAACTGGAACTTAAACGTTGGACACTCCTGGAGGTGGTATAACTCAAGCACGTTTAAGCTTCAGTTTAAGGTTAAACTGAGCTTAAACGTGGAAATGGAAGAAAGCAGCCCTGGAGGAGAATTTTGGTCGAACACGTTTAAGCTTCAGTTTAAGGTTAAACTGAAGCTTAAACGTGGAAATGAAGAAAGCAACCCTGGAGGAGAATTTTGGTCGAACACGTTTAAGCTCCAGTTTAAGGTTAAACTGAAGCTTAAACGTGGAAATGAAGAAAGCAACCCTGGAGGAGAATTTTGGTCGAACACGTTTAAGCTCCAGTTTAAGGTTAAACTGGAGCTTAAACGTGGAAATGGCTCCCTGGTGCATTTCTCATTTCTGGCGTTTAACTTCCGGTTTAAGGTTAAACTGGAGGTTAAACGCCACTTTCAGCTTTTCCTCAGCTTTCATGATTTTGGCGTTTAAGCTCCAGTTTAAGCTTAAACTGGAGCTTAAACGCCACTGATAGTTCCCAGCATTATATGGCTTGGCAGTTTAAGTTCCAGTTTAAGCTTCAACTGGAACTTAAACTCCACATGTGATATTCAAGCTTCCTTTATTGATTTTGTTGCTTCCTTGCCTAACCTCTTCTTCCCTGAAATCATCCAAACAACTGCATCAAAGTCTTGCAAAATTTCATGAGAAATCTTCCATTCATAGTATTCAGGTAATATAACTAAAAACTCATGGAATTTACATCAAAATCATACTGTTTGGATGGTTCATTGCTTTGTTATTCATTTAACCATTCTTGGTTACTTTAAGCTCAAGAAAATGCATAAAACAACTAAAACTAACAGAAAAATGCTAGTGAAACTAGCCTAAGATGCATTGGCATCACAACACCAAACTTAATACTTGCTTGTCCCTAAGCAAGTCCTGAGTTATTTGAGAAGAAAGTATGAAACAGAAAGTAATTACATTGGCTATATTAGTAAGCACTTGAAGTTCATCAGAAGGGTTTTATGCAGAAAGTTGCAGCATCACTTTTTCATTCTTATCAGGTAAGATTATCACTTTTTCATTGCATCCATCAAACACTGCTATGGCCTCTTGTTATTCTTATGTCCTTGGCACTTTTCCCTTCTTTGTTTTTCTTTTTCTTAGAGCTCCTTTGCTCCTTGTTTGCTCAGTGTCATGTGTTGCACAAGCCTTTGGCATTTTCTTTTTCTTATCAGTGCACTACACATATCCACTACAGGCATTTTAGTTCACATTTCTTCTTGAGACATTGGTGCCCAGCACCTCTTTGTGTGACTAAATGTTTTGTATTTAGGTTGCTCTTGATAATGGACTTTTGGTTGATAATCCCGAGTTAGTTAACCCAAGTTACCAAGTGTTGAAACACTCCTCAGAACCTATTCATCCAAGCATATCCTTAATACATAAACACCACAGGCATTTGTCTCAGAAGTTCAAACCATTGGTGCCTAGCTTATTTTCTCAATTTTTTTTCTTTTTTGCTTTTTGGTTGCCCTTTTTCAGTGGCTTTTTCTTCTTCTTTTTCTTTCTTTTTCATGGCCAAAGACATTTATTCATCAAGATCCATAGACAGTATTCAAACTTCTACACAAAAATGATAATTCTACACTCAATTTCCAGTGATCTGACTAAACAATCAAGCATGCATACCACCACTTAATTCTACTTGATTTGTCACTAAATGAGCCAAGTTACTTTTGTTCAAACTTTTCTTTTATTTTTGGAAACAGAACAAGCATGGAAAGCATTTGTTTAAGAAGGTGAAGTTATATCCAAACATCTAGGCATTCACTTTATTCAAAGCAGTAAACCAACACTCATACTAAAAACTACACATTCCAGAAAGATTCAACAATTACAGTTTAAACCAGAACAAGCATGCTTTTGTTTGCCTTTTAAAGAATGGTCAAGGAACAACACCACCTTGTGAAATTTCTTGTTTTCTCTTTGTTGCCAGGAAACAATTTGATTTCTCCTTCTTCTCCTAGTTGTTGCTTCATGTTCTTTCTAAGATCCTTGTTTCCTTTCCTGCAAAGAGTGATGAAGTTGCTTGCTTCTCAAGCACTTGAGTGGTTATCTCAACTATGTATGGGCAAGTGTCTGAGTCTTAAGTTGGTGTGTGAACACCAAACTTAGTCTCCTACTTACTCCTCTGCTCTTTGAATCCTTGAATTCTCCTTGGAATGAAGTTGCTGCTAAGGATTTTAAGCATTTCTGTGATTGCTTAGAATGGTTGTTCCTTTCATATAATTCAAAGGTTGTTGTGTTCAGTTGATCTGTATGGTGGAACACCAAACTCAGAGTCACACATTCCCCTTTGAATTATTGATCCACGAATTCATTGTTTGGTGTGAAACACCAAACTTAATTCTTTGCAATGCACAGAAACTACTTCACCTTTTTATTGAAACAAATAAAAGAAACAGCAAAGGAGTATTACCTCAGGTTGGGTTGCCTCCCAACAAGCGCTTCTTTAACGTCATTAGCTTGACGGTCAGCTTCCTCAGTTGAGGTGATATTTAACCTTGTCCTTCTCCTCCACATCTCCCAAGTAATGTTTGAGTCTTTGACCATTCACAGTGAAGGTTCGTTGTGACTTTTCTTCCATGATTTCTACTTGTCCATATTGGGAGACCTTGGTGACAAGGAATGGTCCAGACCACCTTGATTTTAGCTTCCTTGGAAATAGCTTCAGCCTGGAATTGTAGAGCAATACTTTTTATCCCTCTTCAAATTTCCATGGGGCTATGTTGCTGTCATGCTTCTTCTTTGCTCTTTCTTTGTAAATTTTGGCATTCTCATAAGCTTCAGCTCTGAATTCTTCCAACTCTTGAATTTGCAACATCCTTCTTTCTCCAGCAGCTTTGCTGTCCAAGTTCAAGAGTTTCAAGGCCCAGAATGCCTTGTGCTCTGATGAGCGGATAATTTATACACTTTTTGGCATTGTTTTTAGTATGTTTTTAGGATGATCTAGTTAGTTTTTAGTATATTTTTATTAGTTTTTAGTTAAAATTCACTTTTCTGGACTTTACTATGAGTTTGTGTGTTTTTCTGTGATTTCAGGTATTTTCTGGCTGAAATTGAGGGACCTGAGCAAAAATCTGATTCTGAGACCAAAAAGGACTGCAGATGCTGTTGGATTCTGACCTCCCTGCACTCGAAGTGGATTTTCTGGAGCTACAGAAGCCCAATTGGCGCGCTCTCAACGGCGTTGGAAAGTAGACATCCTGGGCTTTCCAGAAATATATGATAGTCCATACTTTGCCCAAGATTTGATGGCCCAAACCGGCGTTCAAAGTCACCTCAAGAAATCCCAGCGTTAAACGCTGGAACTGGCACCCAAATGGGAGTTAAACGCCCAAACTGGCACTAAAGCTGGCGTTTAACTCCAAGAAGAGTCTCTGCACGAAAAATGCTTCAATGCTCAGCCCAAGCACACACCAAGTGGGCCCGGAAGAGGATTTTTATGTCTTTTACTCATCTATGTACACCCTAGGCTACTAGTTTTCTATAAGTAGGACCTTTTACTATTGTATTAAAGATCTTTTGATCTTTGGAACCTTTTTCTTGAGATCATTTGATCACTATGGGAGGCTGGCCATTCGGCCATGCCTAGACCTTGTTCTTATGTATTTTCAACGGTGGAGTTTCTACACACCATAGATTAAGGTGTGGAGCTCTGCTGTACCTCGAGTATTAATGCAATTACTATTGTTCTTCCATTCAATTCCACTTGTTCTTGTTCTAAGATATCACTTGTTCTTCAACTTGATGAATGTGATGATCCGTGACACTCATCATCATTCTCACCCATGAACAAGGTGACTGACAACCACTCTTGTTCTACAAGCGATCAAGGCCTTAGTGAATATCTCTTGGATTCCTGATTGCACGATGCATGGTTGATCGCCTGACAACCGAGTGCTCGTCTGACAAACGAGCCAACCATTCCGTGAGATCAGAGTCTTCGTGGTATAGGCGAGAACGGATGGCGGCATTCAAGAGAATCCGGAAGGTCTAACCTTGTCTGTGGTATTCTGAGTTGGATTCAATGACTGAATGACTGTGACGTGCTTCAAACTCCTGAGGGCGGGGCGTTAGTGACAGACGCAAAAGAATCACTGGATTCTATTCCGGCCTGATTGAGAACCGATAGATGAATTCCGCTATGCTGTGACAGAGCATATGCAATCGCTTTCACTGAGAGGATGGGAGGTAGCCACTGACAACGGGGAAACCCTTGCTTAAGCTTGCCATGGAAAGGAGTAAGAAGGATTGGATGAAGACAGTAGGAAAGCAGAGAGACGGAAGGGAAGGCATCTTCATGCGCTTATCTGAAGTTCCTACCAGTGAATTACATAAGTATCACTATCTTTATCTTTCATGTTATTTTCGTTCATCACCATATACATTTGAGTTTGCCTGACTAAGATTTACAAGATGACCATAGCTTGCTTCAATACTAACAATCTCCGTGGGATCGACCCTTACTCGCGTAAGGTTTATTACTTGGACGACCTAGTACACTTGCTGGTTAGTTGTGCGAAGTTGTGTAATGCCATGGTATTGAGCTACCACGTTTTTGGAGCCATTACCGGGGATTATGAGAGTTGTGAAAAAGTATTGTTCACAATTTCGCGCACCATGCTCCAACTCCAGTGGCAAATGGCAAGCTTTTCCATATACTAGTTGGTAAGGAGACATTCCAATTGGTGTTTTGAAAGCTGTCCTATATGCCCAAAGAGCATCATCTAGCTTAATCGACCAGTCCTTCCTTGAAGTTCCCACAGTCTTTTCCAGGATTCTTTTGAGTTCCCTATTAGATATTTCGGCTTGCCCACTTGTCTGTGGATGGTATGGTGTGGCTACCTTGTGTTTGACTCCATATTTTAGAAGCAATGCCTCTAATGGTTTGTTGTAGAAGTGGCTTCCTCCATCACTGATGATTGCTCTTGGAACCCCAAAACGGCAAAAAATGTGTTTTCTGAGGAAGTTCATGACTACCTTATTATCATTGGTTGGAGTTGCTATTGCTTCAACCCATTTGGAGACATAGTCTACTGCCACAAGAATGTAATTATTTGAGTATGAGGTGGGAAAGGGTCCCATGAAATCTATCCCCCATACATCAAACAATTCAAGTTCCAGAATGAATTGTTGTGGCATTTCATTTCTTCTTGGCATGTTCCCCGCTTTCTGGCATTCATGGCAGTGCTTCACTAGTTCCTTTGCATCTTTGAAGATAGTGGGCCAATAAAAACCACACTGCAACACCTTAGCTGCTGTTCTTTCTCCTGCAAAATGTCCTCCATAAGTGGAGCCATGGCAGTCCCATAAGACTTCCCTTCCTTCTTCCTCTGATATGCATCTTCTGAGTATGCCATCCAAACATTTTTTGAACAAGTATGGTTCGTCCCAGATGAAGTATTTGGCATCATTTACCAATTTCTTCCTTTGATGCTTGTTAAATTCCAACGGCAAACTCCCAGTGGCCTTGAAGTTTGCTATGTCTGCAAACCAGGGTGCTTTGTGAATTACCATGAGTTGTTCATCAGGAAAGCACTCATTTATATGTGTGCTTTGTGTGCTTCCTTCTTCACATGGTATCCTTGATAAATGGTCTGCCACCTTGTTCTCTACACCCTTCTTGTCTTTGATTTCAATGTCAAATTCCTGCAACAAAAGAACCCATCTAATAAGTCTCGGTTTGGATTCTTGTTTAGCAAGTAAGTATTTTAAAGCTGAATGATCAGTGAAGACAATGACTTTAGATCCAATGAGATAGGATCTAAATTTGTCAAATGCAAATACTATTGCCAAAAGTTCTTTTTCAGTGGTTGTGTAATTCCTTTGGTTATCATTCAAGACTTTACTGGCATAATAAATCACATGTACCAAATTGTCTTTCCTTTGTCCTAACACTGCCCCAACAGCAAGGTCTGATGCATCACACATCAGTTCAAAAGGTAAGTTTCAATCAGGTGGGGCAATGATAGGTGCAGAGGAAAGTTTTTGCTTCAAAAGTTCATAGGCTAGCATGCAATTTTTATCAAATACAAAGGGTGTATCAGAGACAAGCAAGTTACTCAAAGGTTTGGCTATTTTAGAAAAGTCTCTAATAAACCTTCTGTAAAAGCCAGCGTGTCCCAAAAAACTCCTAACTGCCTTGACATTACTTGGTGGAGGTAGTTTTTCAATGAGTTCCACCTTAGCTCTGTCCACCTCAATGCCTCTATTAGAGATTTTGTGGCCAAGAACTATTCCTTCTGTGACCATGAAATGACACTTTTCCCAGTTTAATACTAGGTTGGTCTCTTGGCATCTCTTAAGCACCAAGGCAAGGTGGTGTAGGCAGCTAGGAAAAGAATCTCCAAACACAGAAAAATCATCCATGAAAACCTCAATAAATTTTTCAATCATGTCCGAAAAGATGGACAGCATGCATCTTTGGAAAGTGGCAGGTGCATTGCACAATCCAAAGGGCATGCGTCTATAAGCAAAAACTCCATATGGACAAACAAATGATGTTTTCTCTTGATCTCTTGGATCAACTACTATCTGATTATAGCCTGAGTATCCATCCAGAAAGCAATAGTAAGCATGTCCTGCAAGCCTTTCAAGCATCTGATCCATGAATGGGAGTGGGAAATGATCTTTTCTGGTGGCTTCATTGAGCTTCCTGTAGTCTATGCACATCCTCCACCCAGTGACAGTTCTTGTGGGTATGAGTTCGTTCCTCTCATTTGGCACCACAGTTATGCCACCTTTCTTGGGAACTACATGGATGGGACTAACCCATGGGCTATCAGAAATGGGGTAGATTACCCCTGCCTGCCATAACTTCATGACCTCCTTTTGTACCACTTCTTTCATGACGGGATTCAATCTTCTCTGAGCTTGAATGGAGGGTCTAGCATCCTCTTCTAACAAGATTTTATGCATGCATATGGATGAACTTATCCCCTTCAAATCAGCTAGGGTCCATCCAATGGCATCTTGATGAATTTGTAGCACCTTGATCAATTCTTCTTCCTGTTCTTGGCTCAGGGCAGAGCTAATGATAACAGGATGGCTCTCATCACTACCCAAGTATGCATACTTGAGATTAGGGGGCAATGCTTTGAGCTCAGGTTTTGGTGCTTCCTTCTCTTCTTTCACTCTCTCTGGCATGCTTGGCATGGTTGTTTCAGCAGCCTTGATGTCACTAACTTCAATATCCTTGGTGAACTCCTCCTCTGCCACTTCCTTTGTTGTTTCCTCAAAGGTTTCTTGTACTGCAATGTCCACTACATCCACCCTCATGCATTCCTTTAGTGATTCTGATGGATAGCTCATTGCCTTGAATACGTTAAACACCAATTGCTCATCATGTAGTCTAAGAGTGAGTTCACCCTTTTGGACATCTATGATGGCTCCAGCAGTAGCCAGGAAGGGTCTTCCCAGGATTATCGAAGCTTTGGCTTCTTCCTCCATATCTAACACCACAAAATCGGCAGGAAATATAAAATCTCCCACTTTCACCAACAAATCCTCAACTATCCCATGAGGGAATTTAAAAGTTCGATCTGCCAATTGGAGGGCCATTCTTGTTGGTTTGGCTTCCTCGATCTTCATTCTTCTCATCATTGTTAGAGACATCAAATTGATACTGGCCCCTAAGTCACACAAGGCCTTCTCCACCATGACTTCTCCTATGATGCAGGGGATTTGGAAACTGCCTGGATCCTTCAATTTCGGAGGCAATTTGTGTTGAATGATGGCACTGCATTCTTCAGTCAACAACACAGTTTCATCATTTCTCCAGCTTCTCTTCTTGGTCATTAATTCCTTTAAGAATTTTGCATAGAGTGGCATTTGCTCTATTGCCTCAGCAAATGGAATGTTGATTTGAAGCTTCTTGAAAATCTCCAAGAATCTGGAGAATTGGCCATCCTTTTCACTTTTCATCAAACGTTGAGGATATGGTGCTTTGGGTGTATAAGGCTTCAGGACCTCTTTTTCTTTTTCTTTTGTTGCAGACGGTGTAAAAGATTGTCCCTGTTCCTTGTCTCTCACATTTTCCTTTGCTTCATCCTCTGTGGTTTCCTTTGAGATCTCCTTTAGCTTCTTTCCACTTCTGAGGGTTATGGCCTTACATTCTTCCCTTGCAATAGCCTTGGCAGCATGAGAAACGCTTGGCCCAGGGGTTTGCTTAGACAAATACCCAATTTGATTTTCTAGCTTCTGGATGGCAGCTCCTTGGTTTTGCAAGTTAGAATTTACTTCTTCCTTAAAGGCTTTCAATTCGGTTATGTCTTGACCCATGGTTGCAAGCATTCCTTCTATCCTGTTTAATTGATCTTGAAATTGTTGGTTCGGATTAGGTTGGGCAGGTTGATTATTTTGGCCATGATATGGTGGTTGGGAGTAAGTGTTTTGTGTGGCTTGGTATGATCTTTGGTTGGAGTTTTGGTATGTGGAATTGTTATGTTGGTTGGGGTTGTAAGGTTTGTGGTTTTGTGGTTGGGGTTGCTGGTTTCCCCACCCAAAGTTTGGGTGGTTTTTCCAGCCTGGGTTGTAAGTGTTGGAATGTGGATCATATGGTTGCCTTTGTTGATTACCCACATAGTTGGCCTCTTCCCAATCACCTCCTTCAGTGCTTACTTCCTCTTGATCTTGTGTGTGTATTGCAGCCACTTGATTTGTTTCTAATTTCCTGGTGAGCTCTGCTAGTTGCTTGGCAAACACCTTGTTTTGGGCTAGAATTGTATCAACATGGTTCAGCTCCATGACTCCCTTAGTGTTGTGTCTCTCTGAAGCATAGTAGTACTCATTCTCAGCCACTGTCTCAATCACTTCAATGGCTTCTTCCACAGTCTTTTTCCTGTTCAATGAACCTCCTGATGAATGGTCTACAGCCTTCCTTGATTCATAAGAAAGTCCATCATAGAAAATATGCAATTGCACCCAGTCATGGAACATGTCTGGTGGGCATTTCCTTGTCAAATCCTTGAACCTCTCCCATGCCTCGTAGAGAGTTTCACCATCTTGTTGTCTAAAAGTCTGAACCTCAGATCGAAGCCTATTGACCTTTTGTGGGGGGTAGAAACGTGCCAGAAACTTGCTTTCCACCTCATCCCAGGTTGTTAGGCTCCCCCTTGGGAATGATTCCAGCCACTTAGCTGCCTTGTCCCTAAGTGAAAATGGGAACAAGAGCAGTTTATAGGCATCTTCCTGGACTCCATTGGACTTCACAGTGTCGCAAATTCTCAGGAATTTTGTGAGATGTTGGTTTGGATCTTCATTAGCACTCCCACCAAATGAACAATGATTCTCCACCAGTGATATTAGCTGTGGTTTGAGTTCAAAATTGTTGGCCTGAATGGGTGGTTTCTGAATGCTGCCACCACAATTCCCAGAGGTTGGGTTTATGTATGAACCAAGAACCCTCCTCTCGGGAATGGCATTGTTTCCATCAGCTCTCTCATGGTTGTGAACTTCTCTATCCATGTTGAGATCTAGAGCTTCCTCAAAATTGTCCTCAGATTCTCCTTCAGATTCTTCTTCTCCCAGTACTCTCTTCCCTCTTGCTTCCCTTCTAAGTTTATGAAGGGTCCTCTCTGGTTCGGTATATAGAGGAGTTGATGTCTCTCCTCTCCTACCTGTCATACAAGAACACAGCACAGGCAACAAACAAGTGAAATACTCTTGGTTAATGGAAGAGTTTGGTTAGAGCAGTTGAGGAATTAATTCAAATAGTTAGTGAGTCAGTGAGTTAGTTGCTTGAATTTAAAGGCATAAAGAAAGAAAGCAAGTAACAGAGTGCAGAAATTAAAATTCAATAAGTAACTTGAACTGAATTAACAAAACAAGAAAAATGCTCAATCTAGTTAACTTCCAATTTGAGAATTGTCAATCGAAAACCAATCCCCGGCAACGGCGCCATAAACTTGTTGCTACGATTTTAGGAAATTGCACGATCGCCAAAAATTCCTTCCAGCAAGTGCACCGGTTATCGTCAAGTAAAAACTCACAATAGAGTGAGGTCGAATCCCACAAGGATTGGTTAAGTGAGCAATTCGGATTAGAAGTGTGTTCTAGTTGAGCGGAATCAAGATTTAGATGAGAATTTCGGAATGTAAAATTGGCGGGAAACGTAAATGGCAAGAAATTGAAATTGCGGAATCTTAAATTGCATGAATTAAAGAGCGAGAAGCTAAATTTCTGAAATTAAAAAGGGATCGGGGTGATTGCATGAATTTAATTGCAGAATGTAAGAGAAAGTGGTAGATCAGAAATGGGGAATTCATTGGGTTTCAGGAGATATTGAGATCTCCGAATCAAAACATTTTTATCCCTTCCTCAACCAATGCGTTCATTGAATTTTGCTTGGCAATCTTATATGATTGGATCCCAATCCCTTGGCTCACCAATTCTCTCTAAAAACAAACAAATTCCCAATCCCTTGGTTTAAATGTTCATAAGAAGAGATGACGCTCGATCACTGATTATACCACACAGTTTCATGAACCACAATTTGGTAGGATTACATGTCACAATATCCATCCAAACCCCAATCCAATTCACTGTGAGAAAGCTTCTCTAGCATGAATCCTCCATTCCTTTCCCAAGGTTCCGAAGGATCCCAATTATGGATAGTTTCTTTCCCAAGACAACTAACCAATGGAATTAGATCGAGAAGCTTTCTAACAAAAATTCAAGAGAAAAGATTGAAGAAGAAGATAAAAACTATTATTGATTCATTGAATTACAATAGAGCTCCCTAACCCAATGAAAGGGGGTTTAGTGAGTCATAGCTCTGAATTCAATTACAAAAAGTATGAAAACTAGAAAAATGATCCAAAGTCCCTAACTAACTTAAATTCTATCCTATTTATACACTTTCTAAATTGAGCTTCTGTTGTGTTTCTTGGGCTTTGAGGCCTTTCCCTGATTTCCTTTTGCTTTGGGTTTATGATCCATAATCCTGATGAGGCTGCTGATCCAATTCTGTAACATTCATTGAGCCAACTTAGTGATAATCAAGTAATGTCACATGACTCAACAAATTGAAATTCCAGACTCATCAATTCTTCAGGCCCAATCCCATAAACCATGATATTCAATTGGGTTTCATACCAGAGTACGTTTAAGTTAATGTTTGTGCTCAAATGCTAACTTAAAACTGCAATATCTTTGGCCCAGAAACCTTTTCAAATAGTGGCGTTTAAGTTGCAGTTTAAGCTTAAACTGCAACTTAAACGCCAGACACTTCCAGTGATGCCTTTTGTGGAAGCACGTTTAAGTTCCAGTTTAAGCTTAAACTGGAACTTAAACGTTGGACACTCCTGGAGGTGGTATAACTCAAGCACGTTTAAGCTTCAGTTTAAGGTTAAACTGAAGCTTAAACGTGGAAATGGAAGAAAGCAACCCTGGAGGAGAATTTTGGTCGAACACGTTTAAGCTTCAGTTTAAGGTTAAACTGAAGCTTAAACGTGGAAATGAAGAAAGCAACCCTGGAGGAGAATTTTGGTCGAACACGTTTAAGCTCCAGTTTAAGGTTAAACTGAAGCTTAAACGTGGAAATGAAGAAAGCAACCCTGGAGGAGAATTTTGGTCGAACACGTTTAAGCTCCAGTTTAAGGTTAAACTGGAGCTTAAACGTGGAAATGGCTCCCTGGTGCATTTCTCATTTCTGGCGTTTAACTTCCAGTTTAAGCCACTTTCAGCTTTTCCTCAACTTTCATGATTTTGGCGTTTAAGCTCCAGTTTAAGCTTAAACTGGAGCTTAAACGCCACTGATAGTTCCCAGCATTATATGGCTTGGAAGTTTAAGTTCCAGTTTAAGCTTAAACTGGAACTTAAACTCCACATGTGATATTCAAGCTTCCTTTATTGATTTTGTTGCTTCCTTGCCTAACCTCTTCTTCCCTGAAATCATCCAAACAACTGCATCAAAGTCTTGCAAAATTTCATGAGAAATCTTCCATTCATAGTATTCAAGTAATATAACTAAAAACTCATGGAATTTGCATCAAAATCATACTGTTTGCATGGTTCATTGCTTTGTTATTCATTTAACCATTCTTGGTTACTTTAAGCTCAAGAAAATGCATAAAACAACTAAAACTAACAGAAAAATGCTAGTGAAACTAGCCTAAGATGCCTTGGCATCACTTGTCTAACTGTCTTATCTGCTTCCTACGTGTGCATTTCTTTGCTTGATATAATTGTGTTTGCATATGGAATTACTAGAGGCGGTTGGGAGGTTCGAAGGATTTGGGAAGGAGATATTTAGATAGACTGAAGATCATTAGTTAGTCGCCTATTTTCACTTGCTCATCATTTAGCACATTTTTATGCTTTCATTATGAACTGGACGTTCTAGGATTGCCTTCGGCTTTTCCTGGACATTACATGTTAGATATTTCTCACCCATGCGGATTTTGTGGTTTTCAGATGCAGGGGGCGAGGCTCCTCGTTGAGGCATGCTGAAGACTTCCTTTTGGCGAAGATCCTTAGCTTTCGGAATTTTATTTTGATTATTATATACTGTTTAGCTACTATATTCTCCACTGTGTATATATATGTCTTGTATTATCTCCTCTTAGAGGTTATTTTGGAGAAACAGGATTTATATATATATTTATGTACACCTTATATGCTCAAACCGGTTATCTTCGCAAACCGAGTCCTGAGCCTTTATATATGTATTGTTGGCACTCTTCTGTATATCTTCTCATGTCAGCTTGACTTATATCCGCTTCATTTATGTTATCAATCGGAATGCTGCACTTTTCGATTTACTGGTTTTGATTTACACGTTTTTCTTCAAAGGCTCCTAGTTATAAACATTTTTGCAATACTATATGTACTATATTTTATCCTCTGCTTTATGATTTAAGCATGAGGCTCTGTGTAGTAGGGTGTTACAGTTCACATATCCATACACAAATTCAATACCCAATACCCAAATTCAAAAAATTAACTAGAGTTCTCGAATCCTCACCTTATCCCAGCGTCACACAAACAAGAGTGAATGTTGTGATTGAAGTAATTATATCTTTTAGGTATGAGAATATGTATGAATTGAGGTATATTTGATTGAGGTAGTATATGGAAAAAAATGAATGTTGAATGATATGTTAATGAGGATTGGCAAATTAATGGTAATGATCTTGTGTGCAAAGTGGATCATAGGTGATTATATTGATATATATATACATATATATATATATATATGTATATATATATATATAAAGTTAATGTACTAGAATTGTTAAAAATTGGGGTTGATGGGTGGTGATTGAATGTGGAGTGTTGTTGTTATGATATTGTATGAGTTGAAGCTGAATTTGCATGTTATAGGTTGATTTTGAAAGATCACTTGGTGCAAAATGGAGATTTTAAAGTTTCGTGAAAAATTAGTTTTTGGTCGAACTTTAGCGAGTCATAATGTGGCTTCCGGACCCCTAAATGGTTTCAAACTTGTTTTATGTAAAAATTGGGTCCGTGAATCTTTCACCATTCAAAGAATGGATGAAAAATTATTTTAAACAAAAAAGTTATACGTGTCGGAATTTTGAGGTTGAAAACTAAAATTCTACAGCTTTTGAAACTTAGAGGAATTTTTGGAAAAATGCCTGTCCATGCATACGCATAACCCACGCGTATGCATGACATGGAGTTTTTGCGTATGCATATACCCCCTTCACGGATGAACACTACTGCCTATTTTACATGCGTACGCGTAAAGAGGGATGCGTACGCAAAATGGGCCTAATGCACTCCCACGCGTACGCGTGACATTTCAGTAGTGCACTTCCATGCGCACGCGTGGCCCCTGTTTCAGCAAAAACTGTATTTTGTGTTTCCAAGCCTAATTTCAAACTTCTAAACCTCCGTCTTTATTTTTTTAGCCCTAAACTACAGTATTAAGTCTAGTAGTGAGCTGAAGCTAGGAAAAGGTGATAACATGAGAGTGAAGTAATAATCTTAACGATGAATTAGGTACAAATTACAATAATATAAGGTGTATGTATGAGACCATGCTAAACTATGGCTATAAACAATGAATGTAAGGAAATGATGATGATAAATAATGAGAATTAGGATGACTGTATGTGGCCGGAATGGTCGAGATGGCAAGGTCTGGGTGTGATCCCACGTGTGTATTAATTTGAAAATGTGTCTCGATGGCAAGTTGAGAATGGAAGTTCCCTCTCTTGTTGTGATGTGGATGTGGGAAAGGTGGAAAGGCACTTGATGAAGGGATTTTTTATGGTATAGAATTTCTCAATTGATTCTCGTTGCAAGTATAGTTCTAAACCAACAATGAATCCTCACATCAAACAAATTATGGTTGTCACAAGTTCAACCCCAATAAAATAACCGAGAGTATTAATCTTGGGTCGTCTCCCTAAAAATTATAATAAAGTATTTTGTTATTGGCTATGAAGGAATATTTTGGGGTTTTTTTGTAATAAGAGACAAGGAATGTAAATAACAAGAGAAATAAGCTAATAACTAAGAAAGCTCTTGGCAAGGAATGAGAATTGGAAGTCCTATCCTCATTATCATCATTAATTGGGACAAGAATTGTCCATTGCTCCCACTTAGTTAACCTCTAACTATGAAGAAAAGTCAAGTGGGTACAATCAACTTGAGTCCACAAGTCCAAGTCAAATCATGAAGAAAGACTAGCTTTAGTGGCATTCAATTCAATGAGCAACTTTCAATTGTCAATCAACAAGAGAAATTGATAACTCAAGAGTCTCCAATTACTCAACCAAAGCCAAGAGGAGAAAAATCTAGCTCATAACTAAAAGAAATATTTCATCAAACACCTAGTAGGCAATAAAAAATAAACATCATCAATTGCAAGAATTAAAGGAAGCTATAACTAATGAAAGCAAGAAATCAACAATGGAAACTAAGGCAAATATCAAAAGATATAGAAATTATAAATTGCATTATAGCAGAATTGAAATCAACAAAAGAGTGCATGAACTAAAATTAACAAAATAAAGGAATTAACAAGAGAATTAAAATACTAGAACAAGTAAGAGTAGAGGAAAACTAACTAGAAGGAGAAGGAGAAAGAGATCTAGATCTAAAAAGGAGTAAACTAAGAGCCCTAATCTAAAGAGAATAGAGAACCTCTTTCTCTAGAAAACTACATCTAAACTATGATGAAAACTAAACTATGACTACTTGGTCCATCCTCCATCAATCATTGGGTTCAATAGCATCAGAAATGGGTTGGATTGGGCCCAACATGCTTCAGAAATCGCTGGCCACGAGTTGCCTTTAGTGAGTCACGCTGATCCTGCGACGGGCACGCATGGGCAACGCATTCGAGTCACATAAACGCTAGGTATCCATGACAAATTTTATATCATTTTGAAGCCCCGAATGTTAGCTTTCCAACGCAACTAGAACCGCTTCATTTGGACCTTTGTAGCTCAATTTATGATTGATTAAGTGTGAAGAGGTCAGGATTGACAGCTTCGCAATTCCTTCATTTCTTCATGAGTTCTCCATTTTTACATGCTTTTTCTTCATTCCCTCAATCCAATTTTTGCCTTTTAAACCTGAAATCACTTAACAAACATATCAAGGCATCGAATGGAATCAAAGTGAATTAAATTTAGCTATTTTAAGACCTAAAAAGCATGTTTTCACACTTAATCACAAATAAAGGAGAATTTACAAAATCATGCTATTTCATTTAATAAATGTGAGAAAAGTTGATAAAATCTCCTAAAATCAATACAAGATAAACCACAAAATTGGGGTTTATCTAATCTCCCCACACTTAAAAAATAGCATGTCCTCATGCTAAACCAAGAAAGATGAGAAAAGGGGTATGAACATTTATTAAATGCAAAGAAACTATATAAACCTATTTACATGCATGCAACTAAATGCAATATGACTCTATCTACTTCGTTAAAAGTAAATTAATCTCTAAGACATACATGAACAAGTAGGGTCAAGTAGTATGATGATTCATGAATCCCACCAATTCAAATATCAAAATGAAGTACAAATAGACTTGCAAGAAGAAAGCTCATGAAAGCCGGGAACAAGGAATTGAACATCGAACCCTCACCGGAAGTGTATCCGCTCTAGTCGCTCTAGTGTATAGGGATTGGTGGACGAAATTGTGATTCTTAATTAATGGCTCCTTGGCATGTGCCAAGGAGAACTAATTTAACTAACTGATTACTTGCACAATTCCGTTCAACTGACCAGCAAGTGTACTGGGTCGTCCAAGTAATACCTTACGTGAGTAAGGGTCGAATCCACAGAGATTATTGGGTTGAAGCAATCAATATTTATTTTATTAATCTTAGTTAGGATGTCAATAGGATTATTTGGATTAAAAGAGAAATTACTGGAATTGATAAAAGAGGGAACAATGTTACTTTGATATGCAGCACTGGGAAATATGTTGGAGTTTTGGAGATGCTTTGTCCTCTGACTTCAACTCTTCCTTGAAATCCTCTTCTCACACGCAGGTCCCTTCCATGGCAAGCTCTATGTAGGGTGTCACCGTTTTCAGTGGCTACTTCCCATCCTCGCAGTGAAAACTATGCTCACGCACTCTGTCACAGTACGGCTAATCACCGGTTGGTTCCCGCTCCTACTGGAATAGAATCACTCTTTTGCGTCTGTCACCAACGCCCAGCAGGTTAAAGTTTGAAGCACGTCACAGTCATTCAATCCCGGAATCCTACTCGGAATACCACAGACAAGGTTTAGACTTTCCGGATTCTCATGAATGCCGCCATCAATCCAGCTTATACCACGAAGATTCTGTTGGGGAATCTAAGAGATATTCATTCAATCTGATGTAGAACGGAGGTGGTTGTCAAGCACACGTTCATGGGTTGAGGAAGGTGATGAGTGTCACGGATCATCACCTTCTCCACAGTTAGGCGCGAATAAACATCTTAGATAAGAACAAGCGTGTTTGAATGGAAAACAAAGGAATTGTATTAAATCATCGAGACGCTGCAGAGCTCCTCGCCCCCAACAATGGAGTTTAGAGACTCATGCCGTCACAAAGTATGTAATTCAGATCTGAAAATGTCATGAGGTACAAGAAATGTCTGTAAAAGTTGTTTAAATAGTAAACTAGTAACCTAGGGTTACAGAAAATGAATAAACTAAGATAATTGGTGCAGAAATCCACTTCTGGGGCCCACTTGGTGTGTGCTGGGGCTGAGACTAAAGCTTTCCACGTGCAGAGGCCTTTCTTGGCGTCAAACTTCATGTTATGACGTGTTTTGGGCGTTCAACTCCGGATAATGACGTGTTTCTGGCGTTTAACTCCAGACAGCAGCATGAACGTGGCGTTTAACGCCAAGTTACGTCGTCTATCCTCGCTCAAAGTATGGACTATTATATATTGCTGGAAAGCCCTGGATGTCTACTTTCCAACGCCGTTGAGAGCGCGCCAATTGGACTCCTGTAGCTCCAGAAAATCGATTTCGAGTGCAGGGAGGTCAGGATCCAACAGCATCAGCAGTCCTTTTTCAGCCTAAGTCAGATTTTTGCTCAGCTCCCTCAATTTCAGCCAGAAAATACCTGAAATCACAGAAAAACACACAAACTCATAGTAAAGTCCAGAAATATGATTTTTGCCTAAAAACTAATATTATTTTACTAAAAACTAACTAAAACATGCTAAAATCTACATGAAATTACCCCCAAAAAGCGTATAAAATATCCGCTCATCACAACACCAAACTTAAACTGTTGCTTGTCCTCAAGCAACTAGATGAATGAAATAGGTTCTAATAGAGATAAAGAAATAATAATATTCTCGAGTTCTAAATGAGGCTCAGATTCTTATTAGATGAGCGGGGCTTGTAGCTTTTTGCCTCTGAACAGTTTTGGCATCTCCCTGTATCTTTAAATTTTCAGAATGATTGGCATCCTTAGGAACTCAGAATTCAGATAGTATTGTTGATTCTCCTAGTGTAGTATGTTGATTCTTGAACACAGTCATTTTATGAGTCATGGCTGTGGCCCTAAGCACTTTGTCTTCCAGTATTACCACCGGATACACAAATGCCACAGACACATAACTGGGTGAACCTTTTCAGATTGTGACTCAGCTTTGCTAAAGTCCCCAGTTAGTGGTGTCCAGAGCTCTTAAGCACACTCTTTAGCTTTGGATCACGACTTTAACCATTCAGTCTCAAGCTTTTCACTTGGACCTTCATGACACAAGCACATGGTTAGGGACAGCTTGATTTAGCCGCTTAGGCCTGGATTTTATTTCCTTGGGCCCTCCTATCCATTCATGCTCAAAGCCTTGGATCTTTGCTAAAATTTTCGCCACTTTTTTTTTTTTTTTTTGAACTGCTTTTTCTTGCTTCAAGAATCAATTTCATGATTTTTCAGATCCTCAACAATATTTTTCGTGTTCTTTGTCCTTTCAGGAGCCAATATCCCTCAAATTCAAAGTACATATTATGCACTGTTCAAGCATTCATTCAGAGAACAAAAAGTATTGCCACCACATATAATTAATTAAAATTTTATTTATTAAGAACTCGAAAAACATAAATTACTTCTTTATTCTAAAAGAAAATCTACTACTTTATTCATGCCTAATGATGATGAGAAAAATAAATTATAACTTAATTGGAAATAAAATCAAAATAGACATCCTAATTACTACTAAATATCTTCTAAGGTTAATTTCTAAAAGGAATAATCTCTACTAAGTTGGAACAGAGAAATTGGAACTCAGCAACCTGTTGTTTTGAGGAGTGGATGCTCCTCTGACTCTTTGGGGTGTGGTTCAAGGATTAATTTTTGGCGCTTTAGCTCCCTTAGATCACGCCCTTGCTCCTCTTGTTCCTTGAGCAGTTTGCAAATCATGCTACCTTGATTATTCTGTTCTTCCTTTATTTGATCCATAGCTTCTTGCAATCTAGAAACAGAAGCCTCAAGTTGTTCCCAATATTCATATTGGGGCAGTTCTGGGAGGGCTTCTTGTGCTCTCCTTCTGACAGGATCCTCTTGTTGCTGTTGCCTGACCATTGATATTCCAGTAATGGGCTTTTCAATTGGGATATATTCAGTTATTCCCATCTTTATTCCAGCCTCTTTGCAAAGCATAGAAACTAGGCTTGGATAAGCCAATTTGGCGTCCTTAGAATTCCTGTTTGCTATTTTATATAGCTCACAGGAGATCAGCTGATGGACTTCCACTTCTTTTCCCAACATAATGCAGTGAATCATGACAGCTCTTTTGATGGTAACTTCAGAATGGTTGCTGGTGGGCAAGATGGAACGACAAATAAAGTCCAGCCAGCCTCTGGCTACTGGTTTTAGATCTTCTCTTTTGAGTTGGACTGGGATGCCAGTTGTACTGGTAGTCCACTTGGCTCCAGGGATGCATATGTCCTCCAGAACCTTATCCAGCCCTTTATTGACCCTTATCATTCTCCTATTAAAGGAGTCTGGGTCATCTTTCAGTTGAGGGATCTTGAATATCTCCCTGATCCTGTCAGAATGGGTATGAATGATTTTTCCTCTGACCACTGTCTTATGGTCAAAGATAGCAGCTCCAATGATTCTTTGCCTTTCTGTCTGCCATAGATTAGCATAGAATTCTTGAACCATATTCTTCCCCACTTTCGTTTCAGGATTGGCCAGAATTTCCCAATTCCTGTTTCGAATTTGCTCTTGGATCTCCGGATATTCATTTTCTTTCAGATCAAATCTGACTTCCGGGATCACTGATCTGTGACTCATTATCTTGTAGTAATGGTCTGAATGTTCTTTAGTTAAGAACTTCCCTTGGTTCCAAAGTGGCTTTGGAACGCTTTCTTTCTTTCCTCTTGGGGCGGTTTGTTTCCCTTTAGGAGCCATGATCAAGAGACACAATAGTTTTTGTGATCACGGGAAAAACACACCAAACTTAGAGCTTTGCTTCTCCCCAAGCAAAAGAAAAGAAAGAAGAGGGATAGGAGGAGAGCAATGTGGAATGGTGATGATGAGGAGGGCGCCAAACACAAGATATAGGGAGGGGGGGTGGGCAATTTTCGAAAAAAAATTAAGAAAGAGATAAGATAAAAGATATAATTTAAAATATATGATCAGAAAAAGATATAATTTTAAAAAGGAAAAGATATGAATCATAATTTAAAAGATAATTTTGAAATTTAATTTTAAAAAGGATTTTTAAAAGGAGTTAAAGATGTGTTGGAAACAAATTTGAAAAGCTGATGGCTTGAATTGGAAAGCCATTTGGCTTTTGGGTTAAGATAAATCTAAAAAATTTGCAATCATTGGATTTTAGAAATTAGGATGAAAACTTTTGGAATTGAAAGTGATAGTTTAAAATATGTTTATGCAAGAAATCATGAATTGAAACATAAAAATTTTGAAAAATTGCAAAGAAAAACGAAATTGTACCTCCTCCCACCATCCTGGCGTTAAACGCCCACATGGTGCATGGTTTGGGCGTTTAACGCCCACATGTTGCTTCTCCTGGGCGTTCAACGCCCATGTGATGCTTCTTCCTGGCGTTGAACGCCAGGAGGTCCTTCTTTACTGGGCGTTTTTCTAAACGCCCAGAATGCTAGCAGATTGGCGTTAAACGCCCAGAAGGTGCATCTTTCTGGCGTTTAACGCCCAGAAGATGCTTCTTCTTGGCGTTTAACGCCCAGAAGGCTACCCTTACTGGCGTTAAACGCCCAGTGGGTGCTTCTTTTGGGCGTTTAACGCCTAAAGTATTTCTTACTGGCTTTTTCATGCCAGTGAGCTTCCAAATTTCTCTGTAACTCTTGGGACTTCAATCAATTACTAATTCACCTTTGAAGATACTTGGACTCAAACCTGTAAAGAAAAGAAAATTTATTTAATCAGTAAATAAACTTTGTAAATGGCTGGGTTGCCTCCCAGCAAGCGCTTCTTTAATGTCATTAGCTGGACTGACACTGATATTCAATGTAATCTCAGTCTTGAGCATTCTTGCTCGAAATTATCTTCAAGATAGTGTTTAACTCTTTGTCCATTGACAATGAACTTTTTGTTAGAGTCACTATCCTGAAGTTCTATGTATCCATATGGTGATACACTTGTGATTACATATGGACCTCTCCACCGGGATTTTAATTTCCCAGGGAATAATTTGAGCCTTGAATTAAATAGCAGAACTTTCTGTCCTGGCTCAAAGACTCTGGATGACAATTTCTTATCATGCCATCTTTTTGCTTTCTCTTTGTAAATTTTTGCATTTTCGAAAGCATTAGAGTCTAAATTCCTCTAGCTCATTTAATTGGAGTAATCGTTTTTCTCCAGCTAACTTGGCATCAAGGTTCAGGAATCTGGTTGCCCAATAGGCTTTGTGTTCCAGTTCCACTGGCAAGTGACATGCCTTTCCATACACAAGCTGGTATGGAGAGGTCCCTATAGGGGTTTTGAATGCTGTTCTATATGCCCACAGAGCATCATCCAAGCTTCTTGCCCAATCCTTTCTACGGTTAATTACAGTCCGTTCCAGGATTCTTTTAAGTTCTCTATTTGAGACTTCAGCCTGCCCATTAGTTTGTGGGTGATATGGAGTAGCCACCCTGTGGTTGACTCCATAACGTACTAGAGCAGAGTAGAGCTGCTTATTACAGAAATGAGTACCCCCATCACTGATTAACACTCTAGGGATACCAAATCTGCTGAAGATATGCTTCTGGAGGAATTTTAACACTGGTTTAGTGTCATTAGTGGGTGTTGCTATAGCTTCCACCCATTTGGATACATAATCCACTGCCACCAGAATATAGGTGTTTGAGTATGATGGTGGGAAAGGTCCCATGAAGTCAATGCCCCATACATCAAACAACTCAATTTCCAAGATTCCTTGTTGAGGCATAGCATAACTGTGAGGCAGGTTGCCTGATCTCTGGCAACTATCACAGTTAAGTACGAATGCTCGGGAATCTTTATAGAGAGTAGGCCAGTAGAAGCCACTCTGGAGGACTCTTGTGGCTGTTCGTTCACTTCCAAAATGTCCTCCATACTGTGATCCATGGCAATGCCAGAGGATCTTCTGTGCTTCTTCTTTAGGCACACATCTACGGATTACTCCGTCTGCACATCTCTTAAAGAGATATGGTTCATCCCAAAGATAGTACTTTGCATCTGTGATTAATTTCTTTGATTGCACCTTACTGTACTCTTTGGGTATGAATCTTACTGCCTTGTAGTTTGCAATGTCTGCAAACCATGGCACTTCCTGGACGGCTAGTAATTGCTCATCAGGAAAGGTTTCAGAAATTTCAGTGAGAGGGAGGGACGCCCCTTCCACTGGTTCTATTCGGGACAGGTGATCTGCTACTTGATTTTCTGTCCCTTTTCTGTCTCTTATTTCTATATCAAACTCTTGCAGGAGCAGCACCCATCTGATGAGTCTGGGTTTTGAATCCTGCTTTGTGAGTAGATATTTAAGAGCAGCATGATCAGTGTACACAATCACTTTTGATCCTACTAAGTAGGATCTAAATTTGTCAATGGCGTAAACCACTGCAAGTAGCTCTTTTTCTGTGGTTGTGTAATTCTTCTGTGCATCATTTAGCACACGGCTGGCATAGTAAATGACATGAAGAAGCTTGTCATGCCTTTGTCCCAATACTGCACCAATGGCATGGTCACTGGCATCACACATTAGTTCAAATGGTAATGTCCAGTCTGGTGCAGAGATAATTGGTGCTGTAACCAATTTAGCTTTCAGAGTTTCAAATGCCTGCAGACACTCTTCATTAAAGATGAATGGCGTGTCTGCAGCTAGCAGGTTGCTCAGAGGTTTGGCGATTTTTGAAAAATCCTTTATAAACCTCCTATAGAACCTTGCATGTCCCAGAAAGCTTCTGATTGCCTTAACATTAGCAGGTGGTGGTAATTTTTCAATTACTTCCACCTTAGCTTGGTCTACCTCTATCCCCTTGTTCGAAATTTTGTGCCCAAGGACAATTCCTTCAGTTACCATAAAGTGACACTTTTCCCAGTTTAAAACCAGGTTAGTCTCTTGGCATCTTTTCAGAACAAGTGCTAAATGGTTAAGGCAGGAGCTGAATGAGTCTCCAAATACTGAAAAATCATCCATGAAGACTTCCAGAAATTTTTCCACCATATCAGAGAAAATAGAGAGCATGCACCTCTGAAAGGTTGCAGGTGCATTGCACAGGCCAAATGGCATCCTTCTGTATGCAAATACTCCAGATGGACATGTGAAGGCCGTTTTCTCCTGATCCTGGGGATCTACTGCAATTTGATTATAACTTGAATATCCATCCAGAAAGCAGTAGTATTCATGACCTGCTAGTCTTTCTAGCATCTGGTCTATGAATGGTAAAGGAAAATGATCCTTTCTGGTGGCTGTATTGAGCCTTCTGTAATCAATGCACATACGCCACCCTGTAACTGTCCTTGTAGGAACCAATTCATTTTTTTCATTATGAACCACTGTCATGCCACCCTTCTTAGGGACAACTTGGACAGGGCTCACCCAGGGGCTGTCAGAAATAGGATAAATAATCCCAGCCTCTAGTAATTTAGTGACCTCTTTTTGCACCACTTCTTTCATAGCTGGGTTCAGCCGCCTTTGTGGTTGAACCACTGGCTTGGCGTCATCCTCCAACAAGATTTTGTGCATGCATCTGGCTGGGCTAATGCCCTTGAGATCACTAATGGACCACCCAAGAGCTGTCTTGTGCGTCCTTAGCACTTGAATTAGTGCTTCCTCTTCCTGTGGCTCTAAGGTAGAGCTTATAATTACAGGAAAGGTCTCACCTTCTCCCAGAAATGCATATTTCAGGGATGGTGGTAATGGTTTGAGCTCGGGTTTTGGAGGTTTCTCCTCTTCTTGAGGGATTTTCAGAGGTTCTATTATCTTCTCTGATTCCTCCAAATCAGGCTGAACATCTTTAAAGATGTCCTCCAGCTCTGATTCGAGACTCTCAGCCATGTTGACCTCTCTTACCAGAGAATCAATGAGATCAACACTCATGCAGTCATTTGGGGTGTCTGGATGTTGCATGGCTTTAACAACATTCAACTTGAACTCTTCCTCATTGACTCTCAAGGTTACTTCCCCTTTTTGGACATCAATGAGGGTTCGGCCAGTTGCTAGGAAAGGTCTTCCTAGAATGAGAGTTGCACTCTTGTGCTCCTCCATTTCCAGCACCACAAAGTCAGTAGGAAAGGCAAATGGCCCAACCTTGACAATCATGTCTTCAATCACGCCTGATGGGTATTTAATGGAGCCATCAGCAAGTTGAAGACATATCCTGGTTGGTTTAATTTCTTCAGCTAAACCAAGCTTTCTGATAGTAGATGCAGGTATTAGGTTGATACTTGCCCCAAGATCACATAAAGCTTGCTTGGTACAAACACCTTCTAATGTGCATGGTATCATAAAGCTCCCAGGATCTTTAAGCTTCTCAGGTAAGCTTTTCAGAATGACTGCACTGCATTCTTCAGTGAGGTAAACTTTTTCAGTTTCCCTCCAATCCTTCTTATGACTTAAGATCTCTTTCATGAACTTAGCAAAAGAGGGTATTTGCTCAAGTGCTTCTGCAAACGGAATCTTTATTTCAAGAGTCCTGAGATAGTCTGCAAAGCGGGCGAATTGCTTATCCTGTTCCGCTTGGCGGAGTTTTTGAGGATAAGGCATTTTGGCTTTGTATTCCTCAACCTTAGTTGCTGCAGTTTTATTACCTACAGAAGTGGGTTGGGAAGCCTTTTTAGAAAGGTCAGCACTTGTATGTGACTGATTCCCCACTGGCATTTGAATGCTAGTGGTGGGAGCTGGAGTGGCGTCAAACGCCACTTCCTTGTTTGTTACTGGCGTTTGAACGCCAGAACCATGCTCCTTTTGGGCGTTCAACGCCAGATCCATGCTTGTTTCTGGCGTTGAACGCCAGGAATAAGCATGGTTTGGGCGTTCAGCGCCAGCTTTATCCCTTTCTGGGCTCTGCTTGTCCTCAGAGGGATTTTTAGTAGCCATTTGTTCATTTCCTGTCTTCTTGCTACCTTGAAGTGAGGTATTTAATGTTTTCCCACTTCTTAATTGAACTGCTTGGCATTCTTCTGTTATATGTTTTGACAGTTGCTTTTCTGTCTGCTTTAATTGTACTTCCATGTTCCTGTTAGCCATTCTTGTTTCCTGTAACATTTCCTTGAATTCGGCTAGCTGCTGAGTTAGAAAATCTAATTGCTGATTGAATTCATTAGCCTGATCCATCGGATTGAGTTCTGCAGTTACTGTTTTAGCTTCTTCTTTCATGAAAGATTCACTGTTTAGATACAGATGCTGATTTCTGGCAACTGTATCAATAAGCTCTTGAGCTTCTTCAATTGTTTTTCTCATGTGTATAGATCCACCAGCTGAGTGGTCTAGAGAAATCTGAGCTTTTTCTGTAAGCCCATAGTAAAAGATGTCTAATTGCACCCATTCTGAAAACATTTCAGAGGGGCATTTTCTTAGCATCTCTCTGTATCTCTCCCATGCATCATAAAGGGATTCATTATCTCCTTGTTTGAAGCCTTGGATGCTTAGTCTTAGCTGTGTCATCCGTTTGGGAGGGAAATAGTGATTCAGGAATTTTTCTGACAGCTGTTTCCATGTTTTTATGCTGTTCTTAGGTTGGTTGTTTAACCACCTCTTAGCTTGATCTTTTACAGCAAATGGAAACAGTAGTAATCTGTAGACATCCTGATCCACTTCCTTATCATGTACTGTATCAGCAATTTGCAGAAATTGTGCCAGAAACTCTGTAGGTTCTTCATGTGGAAGACCAGAATACTGGCAGTTTTGCTGCACCATGATAATGAGCTGAGGATTCAGCTCAAAGCTACTAACTCCAATGGAAGGTATACAGATACTACTCCCATATGAAGCAGTAGTGGGGTTAGCATATGACCCCAGAGTCCTCTTGGACTGTTCACTCATACTTACTTCCATAATGGAATACAAGTTGAGAATTTATAGTTTGGAATGTAGCAATGAAATAAATAAAAATGGAATAAATAAAAAGAAGTTAAAAATAATTTTTCTTTTTTTTTTATAAAATAAAAACGAAATGAATAAAAGAAAGTGAAAATATTTTGAAATTGAAAATTGAATTTTTTAATGTAAAATTTTCGAAAAAGTAGTTGGAAATATAAAATTTTTGAATTTTGAATTTTATGATGAAAGAAAGAAACACACAAAAGACACAAGACTTAAAATTTTTAAATCTAATGCTCCTTATTTTTCGAAAATTTTTGGAGGGAAAACACCAAGGAACACCAAACTTAAAAATTTTAAGATCAAGACACAAGAAAAACTCAAGAACACTTTGAAGATCCACAAGAACACCAAGAACACAAGGAAGAACACCAAACTTAAAATTTTTAGAAAACCAAAATAAATTTTCGAAATTTATGACAAGATTAACAAGAAAACACCAAACTTAAAGTTTGGCACAAGATTAAATCAAGAAAAATAAACAAGAACAACTTGAAAATCAATGAAGAACAAAGACACAAGTCGAAAATTTTAAAGAAAAATATGAGACATGCAATTGACACCAAACTTAGAACAAGACACTAAAACTCACGAAAATAAGAATAAAAATAAAAATAAATTATTCCTAATCTAAGAAATAAAATAAACCTTCAATTGTCCAAACTCAATAATCCCCGGCAACGGCGCCAAAAACTTGGTGGACGAAATTGTGATTCTTAATTAATGGCTCCTTGGCATGTGCCAAGGAGAACTAATTTAACTAACTGATTACTTGCACAATTCCGTTCAACTGACCAGCAAGTGTACTGGGTCGTCCAAGTAATACCTTACGTGAGTAAGGGTCGAATCCACAGAGATTATTGGGTTGAAGCAATCAATATTTATTTTATTAATCTTAGTTAGGATGTCAATAGGATTATTTGGATTAAAAGAGAAATTACTGGAATTGATAAAAGAGGGAACAATGTTACTTTGATATGCAGCACTGGGAAATATGTTGGAGTTTTGGAGATGCTTTGTCCTCTGACTTCAACTCTTCCTTGAAATCCTCTTCTCACACGCAGGTCCCTTCCATGGCAAGCTCTATGTAGGGTGTCACCGTTGTCAGTGGCTACTTCCCATCCTCGCAGTGAAAACTATGCTCACGCACTCTGTCACAGTACGGCTAATCACCGGTTGGTTCCCGCTCCTACTGGAATAGAATCACTCTTTTGCGTCTGTCACCAACGCCCAGCAGGTTAAAGTTTGAAGCACGTCACAGTCATTCAATCCCGGAATCCTACTCGGAATACCACAGACAAGGTTTAGACTTTCCGGATTCTCATGAATGCCGCCATCAATCCAGCTTATACCACGAAGATTCTGTTGGGGAATCTAAGAGATATTCATTCAATCTGATGTAGAATGGAGGTGGTTGTCAGGCACACGTTCATGGGTTGAGGAAGGTGATGAGTGTCACGGATCATCACCTTCTCCACAGTTAGGCGCAAATAAACATCTTAGATAAGAACAAGCGTGTTTGAATGGAAAACAAAGGAATTGTATTAAATCATCGAGATGCTGCAGAGCTCCTCGCCCCCAACAATGGAGTTTAGAGACTCATGCCGTCACAAAGTATGTAATTCAGATCTGAAAATGTCATGAGGTACAAGAAATGTCTGTAAAAGTTGTTTAAATAGTAAACTAGTAACCTAGGGTTACAGAAAATGAATAAACTAAGATAATTGGTGCAGAAATCCACTTCTGGGGCCCACTTGGTGTGTGCTGGGGCTGAGACTAAAGCTTTCCACGTGCAGAGGCCTTTCTTGGCGTCAAACTTCATGTTATGACGTGTTTTGGGCGTTCAACTCCGGATAATGACGTGTTTCTGGCGTTTAACTCCAGACAGCAGCATGAACTTGGCGTTTAACGCCAAGTTACGTCGTCTATCCTCGCTCAAAGTATGGACTATTATATATTGCTGGAAAGCCCTGGATGTCTACTTTCCAACGCCGTTGAGAGCGCGCCAATTGGACTCCTGTAGCTCCAGAAAATCCATTTCGAGTGCAGGGAGGTCAGGATCCAACAGCATCAGCAGTCCTTTTTCAGCCTAAGTCAGATTTTTGCTCAGCTCCCTCAATTTCAGCCAGAAAATACCTGAAATCACAGAAAAACACACAAACCCATAGTAAAGTCCAGAAATATGATTTTTGCCTAAAAACTAATATTATTTTACTAAAAACTAACTAAAACATGCTAAAATCTACATGAAATTACCCCCAAAAAGCGTATAAAATATCTGCTCATCAGGGATGATCACTCAATTCTCTTCTAATCATGCTTTCCAAGATTTGTTTTTCATCTAACAATCAACAATTATTCAATGCATGCATACATTTATAATGAGGACTTATTCATAGGTTGTAATGGGGCTAGGGTAAAGGTAAGGATGCATATGGTCAAGTGAGCTAGAAATTTGCATCTTTGATTAGCTTAAGCAAACACATATAACAACCTATACAATTCTAATGCATCACCTAGCTATCCATAATTCCCACTTTTTAACATACTCATGCATTCTCTTTGATTCACATTCCATACGCATTGTTATTATTACTTTACTGTGGGCCATTTTGTTCCCTTTTTATTGCTTTTCTTTTCTTTTCTTTCTTTTTTTGTTTCCTTTTCTATTTTTCTTCTCTTTTTTTATCTTTTGTATATTTTTTCTTCTTTTCTTTCTTTTCAAACTACAAACATATACAAGAGCATCAATGCACATGGCTTCATATTCTAAACACCCTTTTACCTCAACTAATGTCCCAAGTTTCCCCACACTTGAATTACAGACACTCACTAGCCTAAGCTAATCAAAGATCCAAATAAGGACAATTATTGTTTTTCTCTTAAAGGTGTGAAATGTGCTAATATTAAGAACAAAGGGGTTAAAATAGGCCTAAAGTTGGCTAACAATGGTTGATGAAAGGTAGCCCATTTGGGTACGTGAGCTAAATGAAATGATGACCTCAATCATATAAATGCATGTCTATATGGAATAATGGACATAAAGAATCAAACAAATCAAAGAGTACAATCATAGAAAGAGAATAATGCACACAAGAATGGAAATAAGTGGTTATAAGATGTAACCACACAATCACGATCAAAACTCACATGCTTGTGTTCTTAGCTTAAAAATCATGTTCCAAAATACATTTTTCAAGCAAGTTCAGCAAAAAATTTTATTCAAATTAGTTTGGTAGGGTGCCCTAAAAATAGTTTTCTTAGAAAAGAAATCATCACTCTGACCAAGTAGTCTTAATATAAAAAGAAGTGGTAAAATATATACAAACTCTAACTATCATGCAACCTATCATGAAATGAAACAACTAACTAACAAAGAAAATTGAAAATTGGTGTTGAAGAAGAAAATTATTACCCACGAAGATCGGTCGAACGACCTCCCCACACTTGAAGATTGCACCATTCTCGGTGCTTGCAAAGAAGAGCAAGGTGGACGGGTTGCTACATCTGATGAGCTTCTTCAAAGGATTGTGCGAGTGAACTTGTTTGTTGCCCCATTTAGAAGTTTTTCCTTTTCTTCTTTTGGTGGCCAACCTAAAAGGAAAGGAAAAGAAAGAAAATTAAGCCTACAACAAAGATATCAAAGCAATAGAACATATGCGGGGGCTAATGCCAAAAACGAGTAAGGTTCCCACTACATGTTAGCTACGCATGTAAGTAAGAGAGCAATATAGGCAAAGGGTGTAACACCCCAATTAGCCTAAGCTCTACCTCGCGTCGTAAAGCAAAGGTTAATCAAAGGTTACGACAGTTCTAAGGATGATACATATAATATATATAGAAGAAATAATACAATCTAGAAGCCTGATGAAGGATATAGCTTAAAAACAGGATTTAAAAGTGCAAAACAAACTAACGAAGCGTCTAACTTAAAGCAAAAGAAACAGATATGATATAAACCAAGATAATAGTATAATAGGGTAATATCATAAGAAACTAGCCTAGACTCGCATAGTTTAAGCCGGCTAGCCAAGTATACAGACAAAAGGAAACTGAAGTTTAAAATGGCTTATACTAGTTTTGTTCTCTCTTAAATACAAGCCTCTAGGCCAAAGCAAAATACAAAAGCGAGAGACAAATACACAACAAACCAAAAAGACTCCAACAGGTATCCGAATTCTCCGCTTCTGTCACCAACCAAACAACTCACCGAGGTGGGTTGCGACCTGTATCTGAAAAATAACAACAGAAATATGGTATGAGAACCGGAGGTTCTCAGTATGGTAACAGTGCCCAATGATGTAAGATGTAAGGCTCCGGGACACCGAAGGCAATCCTAGAACTTTATATCACATACTGATATTCAAGCTTAACATCA
Organism: Arachis hypogaea; assembly: GCF_003086295.3. Taxonomy (NCBI): domain Eukaryota; kingdom Viridiplantae; phylum Streptophyta; class Magnoliopsida; order Fabales; family Fabaceae; genus Arachis; species Arachis hypogaea. The sequence continues at coordinate 36,029,361 of NC_092045.1, read as the reverse complement.
ATAAATAAATAAAGAACTTAAACCATAAATCGGGTCATCTAAAGTTTGGAGGGATTCTAACTAATACTAATCACATCACTATATCCCACAGCCTTCACCACCCTAACCTCCGTGCAATCACATTGCCACCACCTACCTAACCTCTGCAGCACCAGACAAGCACAATTAATACAAACAAGTAAAACACAGATAAATTTCATATACAGCAAGTAATTCAAGAAGCAAGTAGGCATGTTATACAATTAGGCAAACTCAAGTAATCAAAGCCAGCAAGCATATAGAAAATGCATATGATGAATGTCTATCCTAATGGCTCGTGATATCACTTGTCGGTCTATGAATGCTAACCCGACACATTCTTTTGGATGTCACTTTTCTTCCACACCCACGAATATAGTGTCGGGCACACTCTGTTAACCCACGGATATAGTGCCAGGCACACACTATTCACCCACGGATATAGTGCCGGGCACACTCGCATGCATAACCCAAGGATATAGTGCCTGACACACTCTTGCAGCAGAAAAGATTATCAATCATAATTCAATCCCAGGGACATAGTACCCTACACACTCTCATTATTCAACAAGGATATAGTGCTTGGCACACTCTCATTATTCAACAAGATCATCATTCCTCTTTGAGTCTTCAACTCATCACAACCATCATCAATTCATCATTCCCATTATGAGCTCATTAGTTCATCAGTTTCTCAAGTATTACATCCTTCTTCGTGCACACTCTACCAAACCCAACCTCAATACCCCAGAAACCTAAGCCTCCATTCTCTAATTTTTCATAATTACATCAACTAAAACCCTTAGCTTATTTCCCATATTCCCATATTCCCATGCTTAAAATTAAGCTCAAAAGCCTTAGAATGGTGTATCAGAAGCTTACAACCTTGTTGGGAAGGTGAAATAGTTGAAAACAAAGTTTAAAATTGGGAATCAGGGCGTGTGCATCTGCACAGGGGTGTGCGTGCACACGCCCAGGAAGATTTTGAAAGTGTGCGTGTGCACGGGGGTGTGCATACGCACAAATACTAAAGTTTACAATCCTGTTCATTCACACAAGCTTTGCAAGTACCCCCAACAGACGACCCTTCCCGACTTGTGCGTGCGCACAGGGCTGTGCGTACGCACAGGTCGTAATTTTTCATTGATATGCATGCGCACAAGCTGTGCTAACACTGCAAGCAGAGAGCCCTTTTCCTACCTGTGCATACGCACTGGTCTATGCGTCCACACAGAATAAGATTTTTGCAAGGTTGTGTGTGCGCACATATCAGAAAATCCTGAAATTCTACAACTTTGCAGAATTTCAGATTTTCAACACCAACTTTGAATAATCTTATCTCCCTCTACAAAATTCTAAATTTTACATACTTTATATTGATTTAAATGATTTTCAATAATCTTTGATTTTAAACAAGTTTCAACCAATTTTTGAAAACTGAGGCAAAAGTTATGATCAGACAAAGTTCACCAAAAATTCATTTTTACCCAAAAACCTCATAACTTCAACTTAACCAACTTTCAAACCAAAACCAATCTAAATCATCCCAAACAATTCCAAAACAATATAAAAGCCCCAACCACTCACTCCTCAAGCTCAACCATCAATAATCTCCCATTTATGCTATTCCATACCATCAAAAACATTATTCTCCAACAAACCAAAAATCACCACAAACAATCCTAATATTCACATCCCACATTTAATACCTAATTTATCAACTCCGTCAAATTACCAACTACATCAATATTCTTCATCAATCACTAACCATATCAACAAGCCCTTACCAACACAATAAATCTCAAATTCATTATCAACCTTCATAATCACTAAATATCAACAATCATCATTCAATCATACAATCATAACCATTATTATTACAAAACCTTCCACACAACACCAATGCTACATCTATCATCAAATTCAATATCCACCTCCAATATCATACTACCAACTTCAATATAACCATTTATCAATCGTTTTAAATCATCAATTGCCATGCAACACTTTCATCAACATAACCCAAGTTCATCAGATCATCATAAATCATCATATCTAAATATTCAATAACTCAACATCCATTTTAATTCAAACCTATCTTATGGGTCTCTAGCATAAGTGTCTAGAAATATTACATATTACATAAAGAAAACCGAAACCATACCTTGGCCGATTCCCAAATACACCAAAAACCAAAGCAAAGCCACCAAGCTTGATCCAAAGGCTCAACCAACTCCAACAAACACCAAAATTCAATCTAACATCACACATATCACCAAAATCAAAACCTAAGATACTCAAAACAACTAAACACAAGGATTTAGTAGAACCTTACCTTATCCAATGAGAGTAGGGGTAAAATTCATCAATCACCCGCTACTAGAGATCACCTAAACAAGCAAAACCACAAAACATGCTCAAAATCTAAACCTAAAATGCAGAGAAATCTAGGGCACAAAACTGGGAAGTGAGACGCAATTTCTTACCAAATTTGCTTAAATAGAAACTTTGAGTTTGACAAGAGCTTCGCGTGGCTGCAAACGGCTCGTCAATCGGAGGTTTGTAGCTCAACTTATGGCCCCCGGATGGTGGAGGTGAATAGTGAAACCCCACCCTCACCTCTCTTCTCTCTCAATCCGTGCTCTCTCTCAATTGGGGAGGAAATGGGCTGAAAAGCTCATTAAGTGAGCTTATATATGTTGGACCTTGGGCCCGGTTTGGGCCTGATCCAACACGTTAGCGTTTTTAGCCCGTTTGGCCCACATTGGGCCAAAACCTTTAAGATTAGTGTCCGGTTTTGGATTCTAAATTATTTTTATCTTCTCAAATCATTAAATCAATTTTTAAAATATTATTTTTCAAAATACGTGGTACTGGACAGACTAAAGCCGGTAGTGCCAACTTAAGTGCCAGTACGCATTTTTACAAAACTTTTCGAAACAAATATATTTTCCAGCTCAGAAAAATTCACTGAAATCAAATTTCATATTTATATTTTCAAAATAAGACTTCTAAATTTTGAATCTATTTCGGGCACTAAAATTATTCTATTAAAACAGTTTTACGTGAAAATGCTGGTTCTTACAAACGGCATATCAACTAATACTTGATGCAAGAGTGAAATCAAAGTATAAGTGAATAACATGAAGAGCATGTTGCATCAAGTTCAAGCAAGAATTGACACAAACAAGATTAATGATAAGCATGAAACCATTTGGTCCCATCCTAACTCAATGATAATGAAGTACAAAAACAAAGAATAATGAATTAGGAAGGACTAAAGCACTAACCTTGTGTGTGGAACAAATATGACCATTAATGCTAAACAAGTCATGAAGCGCCAAAACAAAGCAAGAAATTCTTAAAAATTGAGTAAGGAAATTCAACACCATTATTAGAATGGAAAACTTAAAAAATAAAATAAGAACAAGCTATAAAAATAAAATTAAAATGCAATGAATAAAAATAAGCAAATTCAATAAAAGAAAATGGAAGAAAAGAAAAAAATATTTTTTTATTTTTATTTATTATTTATTTATTTATTTATTTTGTTTTTTTTTTGTTTTTTTGTTTTTTTTTTTTTTTTGAGGAAAGGAAGAAGAGAGAAGAAGAAAGGTATAAAGAAAGAAGAAGAAAAGAAGAAAGAAGAAGAAAGGAGAAAGGAGAAAAAACAGGGTGCAATCCATGCATAAGCGTTGCCTACGCTTAAGCATGGATTGCAGTAGGGAGAATCCATGCGTACGCATCACCCATGCTTACGCGTGGATTGCAATAGGGAAAATCAACGCATAAGTGTCGCCTATGCTTACCCGTGGATTTTCGCACAAAGTTGGCACAAAGTAGGCACAACTCTCTAGTTTTTGTACCAGAGTCCCCATATGGCAATCCACGCATAAGCGTCGCCAATGCTTAAGCGTGGATTGACCCCCTTTTTTTTAGAAGCATAAAAATAGAATCTAACACTCTCTTAACCTATAAACATTCTAAATCAACCAAAATACAAATTCAACAAAATACCTTTTTTTTTTTTGAAAAATTTTCGAAGACACAACAAATAAAACTTGCCCTTCAAGCAAAATGCAATTCAAGACAAAGTGCAATTTAAACAAACTAACAACCAAAGCATTACAGCAAGAATATTCAAAGAAGAAAACTACCTACAATGGCAACTTAAATCACTCAATGATTATATTTACAAGAGAATGGAAAGAGTTTACCATGGTGGGGTGTCTCCCACCTAGCACTTCTATTTTAAGTCCTTAAGTTGGACCATTGATGGGGTCCTTGCTAGGGTGGCTTATGCTTAAACTCTTCCTTAAATTCCCACCAATGTTTGCACTTCCAATAGCCTCCGAGATCCCAAATTAGGCACACCAAGCTACCAAGAGATCTCAAGCGAGTACTAAGGCCCCAAAGTTCATGATTGTCTATGTATATTCTGGTGTCCCACACTTTGTTTTTCAACCCCATTTCTTCTTGATCTTTATGCTTCCATATGGGTGACAAAATTATTGAATTCTCCTTGTAACTCCTACTCGTCATCCTATATCCCTTGAATTGAGCTTCACTCCAACCATGAATCCTAAAATTTGAGTTTCCATCCACTATGCACCTTGATTCTTGTTGCCAACCACACCCCACTCTTTTCTACTTTCTAACCCACACATAGCTCTGAGTTGATCATCCGTTTCTAACAATGCATATTGATATGGGCCAAGGAAATTGAAAGATGAGATGATTACCCATTCAATTGGTAGTTTGGATGGTGACTTAGCAAGGAAGATATCCAATGGTCTTGACATTGTAGGAACCACTTCCAGTGACTCCTCCTTGATGACTTCCATATTTTGACAACCTTCTTAAATCTCCTCTTGTTTGCTAACTTCTTCCAACTCTTTCTCATTGATCAAAATATGCATTGGAGATTGTGCACATTCCTCCTCAATATCGGTTTTACATTCAATGGAAGAAGCTTCAACAAGATCCTTAGTGTCACTTGGTGTAGAGTTGTCTTCAATGATGGAACTCCCCTCTTGTTCAACCTCCCCTAGTTCTTCTTTCACTTCTTCTTCTAGGGTCTCTACTACCTCCACCTTTTGGGCCTCCTCTTGCTTCTCTTGAAGTATAGATGCGTGAATCTGATCCATCAAGTCCCTAAGACAATCGCTTCTCTCTTATTCCATGCCAATCACATAATTGGGATCATGTTACTCTTGGATTGATGGATACGGATGTTCTTTCATGAAAGGTGCTAGTGGGATGGAGGGATCATCATGTGATTGAAAAGGAGGTTCATCAAAGCTTGGAGATTGGAAGGTATTGTGGTTGTTGGTAGAAGATAGAGGTATACGGGATATAAACTTGTGGAAAGTGGAGGTGAAACCGGCAAGTGCGGTTTGGAACTCTTCTTGCTCTTGAGAAATGATACCAAGTGTATCATCCATAGAGGCTTGGTTGGAGGAAAAAGAAGGATTGTGAGGGTAGAGATGTTGAAATGGTGGTGGTTCCATGGGTGCTTGTTCATAATGGTTATAAGTGTGTGCATATGGAGGATTTGGATTAGGATTGTGTGAAGGTGATTGATGGAAATAGAATGTGGATTGGGAGTATGGTGGTTGGAATGATGGTGTTTGAGGACTATGTTGAGAGTATGGTGCATGGAATGATGGTGGTTGAGTGGTGGTGCACGAAATTGCAATCACACTTTTGCAATCCGCACAACTAACTAGCAAGTGCACTGGGTCGTCCAAGTAATACATTACGTGAGTAAGGGTCAAATCCCACGGAGATTATTGGCTTGAAGCAAGCTATGGTTATCTTATTAATCTTAGCCAGGATTCCAATAAGGTTATTTGAATTTAATTGTAAAAATTGAAAGTGTTTGGAATAAGTAATTGTTACTCAATAATGGAGAATATGTTGGAGTTTTGTAGATGCTTTGTCTTCTGAATTTCTGTAACATAATGCTTCCTCACTTTCATAAATGCAAGGCTCCTTCCATGGCAAGCTGTATGTAGGGTGTTACCGTTGTCAATGGCTACTTCCCATCCTTTCAGTGAAAATGGTCCAAATGCTCTGTCACAGCACGACTAATCATCTGTTGGTTCTCGATCATGTCGGAATAGGATCCATTGATCCTTTTGCGTCTGTCACTACGCCCAACAATCGTGAGTTTGAAGCTCGTCATAGCCATTCAATCCTTGAATCCTACTCGGAATACCACAGGCAAGGTTTAGACTTTCCAGATCCTCATGAATGCCGCCATCAATTCTAGCTTATACCACAAAGATTCTGATTAAGGAATCTAAGAGATACTCATTCAATCTAATGTAGAATGGAGGTGGTTGTCAGGCACACGTTCATGGATTGAGGAAGGTGATGAGTGTCACGGATCATCACCTTCTTCATAGTGAAGCGCGAATGAACATCTTAGATAGGAACAAGCATGTTTGATGGAAAGCATAAATAATTGCATTAATTCATCGAGACGCTGCAGAGCTCCTCACCCCCAACAATGGAGTTTAGAGACTCATGCCGTCAAAGAGTATAAATTTCATATCTAAAAATTTCATGAGATCCAAAATAAGTCTCTAAAAGTTGTTTAAATACTAAACTAATAACCTAGGTTTACGGAAAATGAGTAAACTAAGATATTTGGTGCAGAAATCCACTTCTAGGGCCCACTTGGTGTGTGCTCGGGCTGAGACATAAGCTTCTCACGTGCCTGGGCTATTTCTGGAGTTGAACGCCAGGTTGTAACCTGTTTTTGGCGTTGAACTACAACTTGCAACCTGTTTCTGGCCCTGAACGCCAGACTGCAACATGGAACTGGCGTTGAACGCCATTTTACATCGTCTATCTTCGCGCAAAGTATAAACTATTATATATTGATAGAAAGCCCTAGATGTCTACTTTCCATTGCAATTAAGAACGTGCCAATTGGACTCCTGTAGCTCCAAAAAATTCATTCCGAGTGCAGGGAGGTCAGAATCCAACAACATCAGCAGTCCTTTTTCAGCCTAAATCAGATTTTTGCTCAGCTCCCTCAATTTCAGTCAGAAAATACCTGAAATTACAGAAAAATACACAAACTCATAGTAGAGTCTAGAAATATGAATTTTGCCTAAAAATAAATAAAATTATACTAAAAACTAACTAAAACATACTAAAATCTATATGAAATTACCCCAAAAAAGCCTATAAAATATCCGCTCATCATAACACCAAACTTAAACTGTTGCTTGTCCCCAAGCAACTAGACAAATAAAATAGGATAAAAAGAAATTAAGATGTAATAATATCTCAGAGTTTTAACTGAAGCTCAGATTTTAATTAGATGAGCGGAGCTAGTAGCTTTTTGCTTCTGAACAGTTTTGGCATCTCACTTTATCCTTTGAAATTCAGAATGATTGGCATCCATAGGAACTCAGAATTTAGACAGTATTATTGATTCTCCTAGTTTAGTATGTTGATTCTTCAACACAGCTACTTTATGAGTCTTGGTCGTGGCCCTAAGCACTTTGTTTTCCAGTATTACCACCGGATACATAAATGCCACAGACACATAACTGGGTGAACCTTTTTAGATTGTGACTTAGCTTTGCTAGAGTCCCCAATTAGAGGTGTCCAGAGTTCTTAAACACACTCTTTTGCTTTGGATCACGACCTTAACCACTCAGTCTCAAGCTTTTCACTTGGACCTGCATGCCACAAGCACATGGTTGGGGACAGCTTGATTTAGCCGCTTAGACCTGGATTTATTTCCTTGGGCCCTCCTATCCATTGATGCTCAAAGCCTTGGATCCTTTTCACCCTTACCTTTTGGTTTAAAGGGCTATTGGCTTTTGCTACCTCTTTTGCTTTTCTCTTTTTTTTTCGCAAGCTTGTTTTTCACTGCTTTTTCTTGCTTTAAGAATCAATTTCATGATTTTTCAGATTATCAATAACATTTCTCTTGTTCATCATTCTTTCATGAGCCAACAATTTTAACATTCATAAAATTCAATATAAAAAATATGCACTGTTCAAGCATTCATTTAGAAGACAAAAAGTATTGCCACCACATATAAATAATTAGAATTTTCCTTATTAAGAACTCGAAAAAAATTAAATTGCCTCTTTATTCTAAAAATCTACTATTTTATTCCTGTTTGATGATGAATAGAAAAATAAATTATAACTTAATTGGAAATAAAGTCAAAATAGAGATACTAATTACTACTACTAATATGTAGCTTCTAAGGTAAATTCATAATAAGAACAGTTATCACAGTGTTAAGGCAAAGATTAGGACTCAACAACCTTTATTTTGGGATGTGGGTGTTCCTCTAGTCTGTGGGGTGCTTGATCCTTCAAGAGATAATTTCTGACGCTTCAGTTCCTTCAAGTTACATCCTTGCTCTTCCTGTTCCCTTAGGTGCCATGATCTTGATGAGTTTTAGCTCAATGATCATGGCAAATCACACCAAACTTAGAGGTTTGCTTGTCCTCAAGCAAAAGAAAGGGAAGGAGAGGAATAGAGGGAGAGGCAATTTCGAAATTCAAAAGATATGATGGGTTGAAAAAGATTTGAAAAAGAGTTGGATTAGATTGGAAAAAGATTTGTGTTTATGGATTAAGATACATTTGATGTTTTTGAAAAAGGGATTTTAGAAATTAGTATTAAAATTTTTGGAATTAACGGATGAGAGTTTGTAACATGTTTATGCAAGAAATCATGATTTGAAACGTAAAAAATTTAAAAAATTGTGAAGTAAAAACAAATTTACCTCCTCCCCAGCATCCTGGTGTTAAACGCCCAAACGCTGCATGTTTTGGGTGTTTAATGCCCAAACGCTGCTTCTCCTGGGCATTCAACGCTCAACTGTTGCTTCTTTCTGGCATTGAACGCCAGGAACTCCTTCGTCACTGGGCGTTTTTCTAAACACCCAGGACGCTGTAAATCTGGCGTTGAACGCCCAGAAGGTGCTTCTTTCTGGCGTTCAACGCCCAGAAGGTGCTTCCCAGAAGGTGCTTCTTTTGGGCGTTTAACGCCCAAAACAGCTTTTACTGGCGTTTTCGCACCAGTGAGCTTCCATTTGCTATTTTTATCCTTTGAATCCTTCTATAACTCTGTGAACTCAAGCAATTGCTATTTTACCTTGAAGATACTTGACATATACCTGTAAATGGCTGGGTTGCCTCCCAGCAAGTACTTCTTTATTGTCTTTAGCTGGACTATTACTGAGTTTTAATCAAGTGTCAGTCTTAAGCATTCTTACTCAAAATTGCCTTCGAGATAATGTTTAACTCTCTGTCCATTAACAATGAACTTTTTGTTAGACTCGTTATCATGAAGCTCTACGTATTCATATGGTGACATACTTGTAATCACATATGGTCCTCTCCACCGGGATTTCAATTTCCCGGGGAATAATCTGAGCCTAGAATTAAATAAAAGAACTTTCTGCCCTGGCTCAAAGACTCTGGATGACAGTTTCTTATCATTCCATCTTTTTGCTTTCTCTTTGTAAATTTTTGCATTCTCGAAAGCATTGAGTCTAAATTCCTCTAGCTCATTTAACTGAAGCAATCGTTTTTCTCCAGCTAACTTGGCATCAAGGTTTAGGAATCTGGTATGGAGAAGTCCCTATAGGGGTGTTGAATGCTGTTCTGTATGCCCACAAAGCATCATCCAAGTTTCTAGCCCAATCCCTTCCACGGTTAATCACAGTTTGTTCCAGGATTCTTTTAAGTTCTCTATTTGAGACTTCAGCTTGCCCATTTGTCTGTGGATGATATGGAGTGGCCACTGGTGCACGAAATTGTGATCATCAATGGTGCCATCAACATGGTATGCTCAATTGCAATCTAAACTCTTTATCACAACTTCACACAACTAACCAGCAAGTGCACTGGGTCATCCAAGTAATAAACCTTACGCGAGTAAGGGTCGATCCCATGAAGATTGTTGGTAAAAAGCAAGCTATGGTCATCTTGTAAATCTCAGTCAGGCGGATTCAAATGGTTCTGGAGGATTAATGATAAAAAGATAAATAAAACATAAAGTAAAGATAGAGATACTTATGTAATTCATTGGTGAGAATTTCAGATAAGCGTATGGAGATGCTTTGTCTCTTCCGTCTCTCTGCTTTCCTACTGTCTTCATCCAATCCTTCTTACTCCTTTCCATGGCAAGCTGTATGTTGGGCATCACTGTTGTCAATGGCTACAGTCCCATCCTCTCAGTGAAAATGTTCAATGCGCTCTGTCACAGCACGGCTATTCATCTGTCGGTTCTCGATCATGTCGGAATAGAATCCAGTGATTCTTTTGAGTTTGTCACTAACGCCCCACAATCGCGAGTTTGAAGCTCGTCACAGTCATTCAATCCTTGAATCCTACTCAAAATACCACAGACAAGGTTTAGACCTTCCAGATTCTCTTGAATGCCGCCATCAATTCTAGCTTATACCACGAAGATTCTGATTAAGGGATCCAAGAGATATCCACTCAATCTAAGGTAGAACGGAGGTGGTTGTCAGGCACACGTTCATAGTTGAGAATGATGATGAGTGTCACAGATCATCACATTCATCAAGTTGAGGAGCAAGTGATATCTTATAACAAGAATAAGCTGAATTGAATAGAAGAACAATAGTAATTGCATTGATACTCGAGGTACAGCAGAGCTCCACACCTTAATCTATGGTATGCAGAAACTCCACCGTTGAAAATACATAAGAACAAGGTCTAGGCATGGCCGAATGGCCAGCCTCCCATAATCTAAGAACTAGACGTCCAAAGATGATCCTAAGATCTAAAGTGATCAAAAGATTCCAGGATGTAAAATACAATAGTAAAAGGTACTATTTGTAGATAACTAGTAGCTTAGGATTTACAAAAATGAGTAAATGACATAAAAATCCACTTCCGGGCCCACTTGGTGTGTGCTTGGGCTGAGCATTGAAGCTTTCATGTGTAGAGACTTTTCTTGGAGTTAAAAGCCAACTTTTGTGCCAGTTTGGGCGTTTAACTCCCATTCTTGTGCCAGTTCCGGCATTTAACGCCAGGCAGTCTTGTGCTGATTTCGAACACCGGTTTATTCCATTAAATCTCGGGCAAAGTATGAACTATTATATATTTCTGGAAAGCACAGAATATCTACTTTCCAACGCAATTGAGAGCGCACCAATTGGGCTTCTGTAGCTCCAGAAAATCCACTTCGAGTGCAGGGAGGTCAGAATCCAACAGCATCTGCAGTCCTTTTCAGCCTCTGAATCGAATTTTTGCTCAGGTCCCTCAATTTCAGCCAGAAAATACCTGAAATCACAGAAAAACACACAAACTCATAGTCAAGTCCAGAAAAGTGAATTTTAACTAAAAACTAATAAAATTATAATAAAAACTAACTAAAACATACTAAAAACATACTAAAAACAATGCCAAAAAGCGTATAATTATCCGCTCATCACAACACCAAACTTAAATTGTTGCTTGTCCCCAAGCAATTGAAAATCAAATAAGATAAAAAGAAGAGAATATGCAATAAATTCCAAAAACATCTATGAAGATCAGTATTAATTAGATGAGCGGGGCTTTTAGCTTTTTGCCTCTGAACAGTTTTGGCATCTCACTCTATCCTTTGAAATTCAAAATGATTGGCTTCTATAGGAACTCAGAATCCAGATAGTGTTATTGATTCTCCTAGTTAAGTATGATGATTTTTTAATACAGCTACTTTATAAGTCTTGGTTGTGGCCCAAAGCACTTTGTCTTCCAGTAATACCACCGGATACATACATGCCACAGACACATAACTGGGTGAACCTTTTCAGATTGTGACTCAGCTTTGCTAGAGTCCCCAATTAGAGGTGTCTAGGGTTCTTAAGCACACTCTTTTTGCCTTGGATCACGACTTTATTTTTATTTTATTTTTTTGCTTTCTCTCTCTTTTTTTTTGTATTCACTGCTTTTTCTTGCTTCAAGAATCATTTTTATGATTTTTCAGATCCTCGGTAACATGTCTCCTTTTTTCATCATTCTTTCAAGAGCCAACATTCATGAACAACAAATTCAAAAGACATATGCACTGTTCAAGCATACATTCAGAAGTCAAAGTATTGCCACCACATCAAAATAATTAATCTGTTATAAAATTCAAAATTCATGAAATTCTTCTCTTTTTCAATTAAGAACATTTTTCATTTAAGAAAGGTGATGGATTCATAGGACATTCATAACTTTAAGGCATAGACACTAAGACACTAATGATCATAAGACACAAGCATAGATAGACATAAGCATAAAAAAATTCGAAAAACGGAAAAATAAAGAACAAGGAGATTAAAGAACGGGTCCACCTTAGTGATGGCGGCTTGTTCTTCCTCTTGAAGATCTTATGGAGTGCTTGAGCTCCTCAATGTCTCTTCCTTGCCTTTGTTGCTCCTCTCTCATGATTCTTTGATCTTCTCTAATTTCATGGAGGAGGGTGGAATGTTCTTGGTGCTCTACCCTTAGTTGTCCCATGTTGGAACTCAATTCTCCTAGGGAGGTGTTGATTTGCTCCCAATAGTTTTGTGGAGGAAAGTGCATCCCTTGAGGCATCTCAGAGATTTCATGGTGAGGAATTTCCTCATGTCCATGAGTGGGATCTCTTGTTTGCTCCATCCTCTTCTTAGTGATGGGCTTGTCCTCATCAACGAGGATGTCTCCCTCTATGTTAATTCCAACTGAATTACAGAGGTGACAAATGAGATGAGGGAAGGCTAACCTTGCCAAGGTAGAGGACCTGTCCGCCACCTTATAAAGTTCTTGAGATATAACCTCATGAACTTCTACTTCCTCTCCTATCATGATGCTATGAATCATGATAGTCCGGTCTATAGTAGCTTCAGACCGGTTGCTAGTGGGAATGATTGAGCGTCAACTATCCCCTAGCCACGGGCTTGAGGTCATGTCTTCTCAGTTGAACCGGCTTCCCTTTTGAATCTCTCTTCCATTGAGCACCCTCTTCACAAATGTCTATGAGGACTTGGTCCAACCTTTGATTAAAGTTGACCCTTCTAGTGTAGGGATGCTCATCTCCTTGCATCATGGGCAAGTTGAATGCCAACCTTACATTCTCTGGACTAAAATCTAAGCATTTCCCCTTAACTATTGTAAGCCAAATCTTTGGGTTCGTTCACACCTTGATCATGGTTCTTGGTGATCTATGCATTGGCATCGAACTCTTGAACCATTAAGATTTCGACTTGTTGAATGGGGTTAGTAAGAACTTCCCAACCTTTTCTTCGGATCTCATGTCGGATCTCCGGATATTCACTCTTTTTGAGTTTGAAAGGGACCTCGGGGATCACCTTCTTCATGGCCACAACTTCATAGAAGTAGTCGTTTTTCTGCCTAAATCAGATTTTTGCTCAGCTCCCTTAATTTCAGCCAGAAAATACCTGAAATTACAGAAAAATACACAAATTCATAGTAGAGTCCAGAAATATGAATTTTGCCTAAAAATAAATAAAATTATACTAAAAACAAACTAAAACATACTAAAATCTATATGAAATTACCCCCAAAAAGCGTATAAAATATCCGCTCATCAAGTGGCATAATCATGATAAGAACCATCATATCCATTGGAATGATATGCATCATAGCAGGGGTTGCAATCATAGTAACTTGGTTGACGAGGTTGCCATGATGATTGTTCATATGGATGTGGCTCCCTTCTCAAGAATTCATCTCTCCCATAATGTGAGCCATCATTCAAATTTCCATTACCTACAACATAGTTATAACCATACCCAAAACCACAAGGATGAGAATTCATATGGACAAGAGGAAATAAAAACAAAAATATCAAAAAGGCAAAGAAAGATTAAACTCCTAATTACTAACAAGACCTAGAAATACCCAAAAAGTAAAATATTCACAATATGAACATATTCACAATAGCCAATAACATAACACTATTGCAATTCCCCGGCAACGACGCCATTTTGATGAAGAGATTTTTGATGGTATAGAATTTCTCAATTGATTCTTGTTGCAAGTATAGTTCTAAACCAACAATAAATCCTCACATCAAATAAAATATGGTTGTCACAAGTTCAACCCCAATAAAATAACCGAGAGTATTAATCACGGGTCGTCTCCCTAGGAATTATAATGAAGTATTTTGTTATTGGCTATGAAGGAATGTTTTGGGTTTTTTTTGTAATAAGAGACAAGGAATGTAAATAACAAGAGAAATAAGCTAATAACTAGAAAGCTCTTGGCAAGGAATGAGAATTGGAAGTCCTATCCTCATTATCATCATTAATTGTGACAAGAATTGTCCATTGCTCCCACTTAATTAACCTCTAACTATGAAGAAAAGTCAAGTGGGTACAATCAACTTGAGTCCACAAGTCCTAGTCAAATCATGAGGAAAGACTAGCTTTAGTGGCATTCAAGTCAGTGCGCAACTTCCAATTGTCAATCAACAAGAGAAATTGATAACTCAGGAGTCTCCAATTACTCAACCAAAGCCAAGAGGAGAAAAATCTAGCTCATAACTAAAAGAAATATTTCATCAAACACCTAGTGGGTAATAAAAAATAAACATCATCAATTGCAAGAATTAAAGGAAGCTATAACTAATCAAAGCAAGAAATCAACAATGGAAACTAAGGCAAATATGAAAAGACATGGAAATCATAAATTGCATTAAAGGAGAATTGAAATCAACAAAAGAGTGCATGAACTAAAATTAACAAAATAAACGAATTAACAAGAGAAGTAAAATACTAGAACAAGTAGGAGTAGAGGAAAGATAAATAGAAGGAGAAGGAGAAAGAGATCTAGATCTAAAAAGGAGTAAACTAAGAACCCTAATCTAGAGAGAGGAGAGAACCTCTCTCTTTCTAGAAAACTACATCTAAACTATGATGAAAACTAAACTATGATTACTTGGTCCATCCCCCATAAATCTTTGGGTTCAATAGCATCAAAAATAGGTTAGATTGGGCCCAAAATGCTTCAGAAATCACTTGCCACAAATTGCTTTTAGCGAGTCACACTGATCCTGCGACGCGCACAGATGGGCCACGCGTACGCGTCTGTTGAACGCAAGGTAACTGTTCTGAGGGTTACCTAAAGTTGTAGGTCGATCTCGGACGAGATCTTCTATGCTGCTCGGCGCGGTTCTGTCCGACTTGATGATGGTGGCCAGAGCCGCCGTGTCCGCCTTGTTGGACATGGTGGTTGTGCTGATCCTTCGTCACCAGAGGGTGGTGGTACCTGCAAGGGACTCCGATGCTTAAGTTAGCAAGGGTATTAAGTAGTTTTTTGGTAGAATCAGAATATGAGTTATACCTGGGTGCTCCAGTGTATTTATAATAGCGTGGAATGACCTTTCTGGAGATAAGATAGTTATCTTATCTTATATTTGAGTAAAGTCATCTTTATCTTTAAGGGAACCACCCTTATCTTTTCTAGGCTTGGGCTTCCTTTAGATTTGGGTCGTGTTCCTCTGTTTGGGCCTCCTTGGGCCTCTGTATCGACTTGGCCGACCTCTTTTATAAAGAGGTTGGGTAATCCTGGTCTTTGCACAAGTCGATTGTCTTGACTTCGATCAGCCCGGGTCGTACAGCTCGACCTGAGGCATGAACAGTGCCCCTGATTGAGCTCGATCTTTTTTTAGAGGTCATGTCTTTTTAGAATTCACTTTCTTTTGGTGAGGTCGAGCTTGAGCATTTTTGTTGATCCTGTTTTGTAGAGCTTTTGAATACGAAGCGTTTCTTCTCACTCCATTAATTGCTTTGTGCGTTGCGCTTTCCTTGGGAAAGTGCGAGGGTTTAAATACTCATTAACTCTTTGTCGTTTCCTTTTACTTCCCTCTTTGTATCATCATTTGAATTTTCAAAGCTTCAATCTTTCTTTTTTCACTTCTCTTTCTCTGACTGTTAGCATTTTACCCTTTCATTTCTCAAGTTCTTCCGTTCTCGTGCTTCGCGGCTTCTTCGCCGCTTCTTTTGTCATCTCCTTTTTCTTTAACAGGTTGGTTTTCTTCTTCTCTTCTTTTACTTTCCATGCCGTTCTTTTCTTGCATTGAAAAGTTTTGATCTTGCTTGATTTTGCATTGGAAAGCCTTAATCTTTCCTGTGTTTTTGTCGTGCTTAGTTGCTTGTGATGCGTGTTCTAAGAGTTTTTTTCATTTTGTATGAACCTTCTCTTGTTTCTTGATAATTGATGCTTCTAGGGCTTTGAATGCTTTGTTACTATCTTTGACGGTATCCTCTGTTTGGCATGCTTTGATGTATGATAGTTCCTTTTGTAAAGAGATGGAGATTTTGATGACTCTTTGATTTGCTTGTTTGAGAAGAGTAGAGTTATTTTCTTGTTGAGAGTTGTCGAGATGTAAGTTTCAGTCCTTACTTCATTGCTGCCTCCAAAGGGTGCCCCTGGACGTTGGTGTGAGTCCTGGGTTTCCATTTTACTAGTGAGTCTGCTACTTGCTGTTTAATTTTGCTGTCCAATTTGTTACCTTATTTTCCCGAGTTGTTTTGGTAGTAATCCAGTTTTTTCTTTTTCTTGTTGTAGGACTAGTTGATCTCATGTCTTCTCGCAAAAATATTGTCGAGACATTCTCCCAGGTCCCTGATGGCAAGGCCGACTGGGTGGATTCTTTGGTTTTTATGTGTGTTTCGCTGGTTGATTCTGAATTTTGTGAGCAGCTTAGGAAGTTTCATAGGATTTGTAGTAATGGCAGTGATGAAAAGAATTATGAGCTTGTATCCCCTAGTTTTGAAGAGAGAGTTTATTTTTCTACTCGGATTGTTGGAGACCGTCCCTTTTTCTATGCGTACGACTTCTTTTTTAGTCAAATGAATATCACTCTTCCTTTCACTCCTTTCGAGACCAAATTTTTGTGGTCTTATAACGTAGTGATGCATGGAAAATCCGTCTAGTAACAAATCTCCCTTCGGCAAGTGTACCCAATTGTCGTCAAGTAAAAACTCACTATAGAGTGAGGTCGAATCCCACAGAGATTGATTTGATCAAGCAACTTTAATTAGAGGAATGTTTTAGTTGAGCGAACCAGAATTTGACTTGAGAATTGCAGAACATTAAATTGCAGAAAGGTAAATAGCAGAAAAAGTAAATACTAGAAATAAAGAGCTGAATGTAAATAGCAGAAAATAAATTGTAGAATCTTAAATGGGAATGGGGAAATGCTCATAAAAGTAAATGGCAGAAATTAAAGAGAATGGGTAAGATCAGAAATGGGGAGTTCATTGGGCTTAGGAGATGTTGCATTCTCCGGATCAAATTCATTTTCGTCTCTTCCTCAAAAATGCATTCATTGATCTCCTTGGCAATCTTAAATGATCGAATTCCAATTCCTTGGTAATCCAATCTCTCAAATCTTGATCAATAGCCAATTCCTTGGTCAATTGCTCATGAGAAGAGATGAAGTATGGTCACTGATTATACCACATGCATTCCCAAATCAAGTATTGGTAGGATTATAGTCACATATCCATCCAAACCCAATTTGATCCAGCATGAGAAAACATTTCTAGCATGATCTCTTCATTCCTCTTCCAAGGCTCCGAAGAGATCCAAATATGAATAGTTTCTTTTCCAAGATAACTACCCAATTGGATGAAGATTGAAAGCTTTCTAGTAAAATCAAGAGAAAAGATAGAAGAAGAAGAATGAAAGCTAATATTGATCCATCAAATTGCAGCAGAGCTCCCTAACCCAATGAAAGGGGTTTAGTTGTTCATAGCTCTGAAAATTGCAAACAAAGATAGAGAATACATCATGAAAGTAAAACTAGAAGTTGCAGAGAAAGTAAATACAGAGAGTAGTTCTATGCCCAAGGCTCCCTAAAGTTCTAACCCCTTTTCTAATTCAAAGCTACTCCTATATATACTACTCTTCTGATCTTCTAGTTGGTTCTTCAAATCTTGGGTGTGGGCCTCTTGGATCTTGAGTTTGAAGCAGTTATCCTCTTTATTGGGCTTAGCTTTGCTTGCAGAGAGAAAATGTGAAGTAGGCAGGGACTTTGGCTTAGGACGTTAGTGGTGTCAACGTTAAGTGAAAGTGTGGGTTCGAGAACGTTAGTGACAATCACCTTTTTCACTAACGTTTCTCACTCAAATATGATCACGTTGACTTCAACGTTAGTGGCACTAACGTGACCAGTGACGTTGCCTTTTGGTCCTTCGCATACGTTTTTGGGACTTACCTTTCCCAATAACGTGGTTAGTCACCCCTTCTCCCTACGTTAGAGTCCACGTTAACTAGGTTAACGTGGCTTCTAACGTAGTGATGCCAATTCTTCGAGAACGTTAGTGACACTTACCTTTGTCACTAACGTTCCAATGTGCCCCTACTTCCCACGTTAGAGTCCACGTTAACTAGGTTAACGTGGCTTCGAACGTAGTAACGCTACCCATCTCCAACGTTAGTGACAAAGGTGAGTGTCACTAACGTTGGCTCATCATCTCTTTATCCACGTTAGCTTCCACGTTAACAAAGTTAACGTGGGAGTTAACGTTGCTCATGGTGGCTCTTAGGTGTTCATCCCAACGTTAGTGACAAAGGTAAGTGTTCCGAGGGTTACCTGAAATTGTAGGTCGATCTCGGACGAGATCTTCTGTGCTGGTCGGAACTGATGTGTCCGGCTGGTGAATAGCAGCCGGAGCTGGTGCATCCGACTTGTTGGACTGAATGTGCTGCTGATCCTTTGTCACCGAAGGGTGGGGGGTACCTGCAAGGGACTCCGATGCTTAAGTTAGCAAGGGGATTAAGCAGGTATTGAGTAGAATCAGAGTATGAGTTATACCTGGGTGCTCCAGTGTATTTATAATGGTGAGATGTGGCCTTCTGTGGATAAGATAAGTTAGTTATCTTATCTTATCTTTTATCTTTAAGTGAGGTCATCTTATCTTTAAGGGAACCGCCCTTCTCGCTGTAGGCTTGGGCCGCTTCAGGATTTGGGACATGTTCCTCTATTTGGGCCCTTCATTGGGCTTTCGTAGGGACTTGACCGAGATCTTTGGGAAGAGGTCGGGTTGTCCTGACCTGAAGAGGTCGGTCGCTTTGTCTGTCGAACATCCCGGGTCGGTCATCTTGACCCAGGGTATGAACAGTAAGTGTCACTAACGTTGTCGATCAATTGCTCTCTCCACGTTAGCTTCCACGTTAACTAAGTTAATGTGGGAGTTAACTAAGTTAACGTGGGAGTTAACGTGGCTTATGGAGGCTGATGACAAGTCATCATATACCCATTTTTCAAGCTAATTTCACTTGTTTTATTAGTCTTTATGCACTTTCTTGCATCCTAAGTAAGTGATTTGGAGTGAAAATGCATAACTTCTTGAAATCAAACAACCACCATGAAATTAATGTTAACTCATAAGGTTTAAGCTAATTTTAATTGAATTTTAATTGATTTATAAGCCTTGTGAATTTAGTGATACTTGGAGTGGTTGTTTTGGTTTATTGTAGGTGAAGAAAAGAATAAAAGAGATAAGCGTGGCCTAAGAAAGTGTGGCCAAAGGAGAAAAAGGCGTGGCTTATGAAGGAGGGAAGCAAGCATTGCCCTCCACAAGGGCACACTGCCCTCTAGGAGGGCAACATAAGGGAACAAAGCATGAAAGGCAACTCTGCCCTGCCCACTACAAGGGTAGAGCACAAATCTGTGCCTTGGAATCAAGAAGAACAAAATGTTGCCCTGCCCTCCTCAAGGGCAGTATCGGGCTCACCAAGGGAAGAAAATCAAAGGAAAATGCCTACAATGCTTGCCACAAGAGTTGAACACGGGACCATGAGGAAGCAAGGAATTAAGCCTCACTTTGGTACCAAGAAAGCCAAGGAAAATGGGTAGCGTGTATAGCATCCAAGTTTCGAACACGGGACCTCATGTTGGAAACACTGCCCTGCCCTCCGCGAGGGCAGGGCAGCATTTTGTTGTGGCACGGCCAGCACACCAACCTGGCGCACCACAGCATCATCCGGCAGCACCAGCAGCGCACCAAGGCACCACTCTGGCGCACCAAACCTTTCTGCCCTACCCTCCGCGAGGGCAGGGCAGCATCCTGCACACCAAGACCGCACCACGCCCGCACCACGCACGCACCACGCATCAATTTTCTGCCCTGCCCTCCACAAGGGCAGGGCAGCCTCCTGGAAGCTATTGTTTTCGGGCTAAAATTGGATTAAAAATCCAATAAAATTTATTTCTTCACCGAATCAAAAGCCCATCCAAATCCCAAGATCCAAGAATAGAAAGTGTATAAATAGGAGCTAGTTTGATGTAATTAGGACCTTTTACCTTTTTGCTTGACTTTTGAATTTTGCACTTTCTTTGAGCTTTGAATTTTTGCAACTTTTCTTGAGAGACTGAACCGAGATTTCAAAGAATTGGGGAGGAGAATTGATCTCTCTTCTTCCTCGTTCTTGCTTGGGCATTTTTCATTTCCTTGTTCTGAGTTTTGGGTGTGAAGAATTGAGGAAATTCTGTCTCAATCTCCATTCAAAATCTCTTTAAACATTTTTCTGCATAATTGAGTTCAATTTACATTCCCTTTACTGCTTCTTCTTCAACTGCTTGTCAATTGCTTTGAGAACTTGGATCTGGGAGGGCAATTGAGATCTAGGCTTTGCTACCTAGTCTCTGAAGTCCTGAGATCCCAATTTCCTTTTGGTTCTTCTGTGAACCTTTGCTGCACTTAATTTCTTTACTGTTTGAGTTCTAATTGCTTCTAATTCATCTTCTACTTTATTAATTGTTGCAATCTACTTTCTCTTGCTGGAATTCTGAATTCCCAATCCTTAATTCCCCTTTTATATTCAAGCAATTTACATTTCGTGCACTTTAAGTTACTGCAATTTACATTTCTTGCACTTTAAGTTTCAGTCATTTACATTCTTGTTCTTTACGATTCAGCAAGTTTACTTTCCTGCTCTTTAATTTACTGCAATTTCCCCTTCTCCCTTCACATTCCAAGCAATTTAGCTTCTGTTAAATACAACCCACTCAACCAAAACTTGATTCGTTTGACTAAATCAACCACTAAACTAAAATTGCTCAATCCTTCAATCCCTGTGGGATCGACCTCACTCATGTGAGTTATTATTACTTGATGCGACCCGGTATACTTGCCGGTGAGTTTTGTGTTGGATCGTTTTCCACACATCAGAGGCTTGGCCAACATTAGTGACAAAGGTGAATGTCACTGACGTTGGCTTCTCTTTCGCTTCTTAACGTTAGAGTCCACGTTAACTAAGTTAACGTGGCAACTAACGTGGCCAATTATGAGCTTGGTCCAACGTTAGTGACAAAGAAGAGTGTCACTAACGTTGGCCTTGTTGTCTTCTTCCACGTTAGAGTTCACGTTAACTTACTTAACGTGACTCTTAACGTGGGCTATGATGGCTTCGAGGGCGTGATTGGCGATTACCTTTCTCACTAACTTTGCAAGCTAGCTCCCATTCCACGTTAGAGGTCACGTTAGCTAAACTAACGTGGCTGCTAACGTGGTTCTTCTTTGCTTCTTTTGTCCTGAAATCAAGCAACAAAGTGCATCAAAGTTCTAGTACAAGTCATGAGTCATGCATCATCCAATTTGTCATATAATTCATGCAAAATTCTCATGAAATCATGTAAAGTGCACAATGTATGCTTGAATCAAGATGTAAGTGAATATCCACCCAAAACTATCTTATTTCTTAAGAAAATGCATGAAACTACCCTAAAAACAGTAAAGAAAGGTCAGTGAAACTGGCCAAGATGCCCTGGCATCACAACACCAAACTTAAAGCTTGCTTGTCCCTAAGCAAGTACTGGAACAAGAGAATGATGAATGGAATTCCAAGAGAAATGAATCATTCTTGTGGAAGTCATGTCCCTGGTCTTATGGTGGTTTCATGCATAGCAACTTAGGTTCATTCCTTCACTGGCTTTTAGACCTTTATCATGTCCTAGAATACTTATTTGATTGCATCCCATGAGACTTTTATTCATTGATCCTTTTGTTATCATTTCAGGGCTTATTTGTGTTCTTAGGCTAAGTGCTCTGTAAGGGGGCAACTCTTTAGAATAAGCTTTCAGCCAACACTCCCGAACCAGTTGGTTCAAGGTGCTAGGTGTTGAAACACCCCTAAGGACTTACTTCCTCAGGCCTCTCCTCCATACATACACACCACAGGCACATGGTTTGTTTATTTTCCTTCCTTGAGGTCTTGGTGCCCAGCACCTCTTTGGGCTACTAAATGTTCTGTAGTAAGGATTGCTCTTGATAGTGGACTTTCAGCTGATAATCCCGGGTTAGTTAACCCAAGTCACCAGGTGATAAAGCACCCCTGAGAGCTTAGTAATCCAAGCAGATCCTTGGTACAAGAACACCACAGACACATTCCTCAAGACTTAAACCCTTGGTGCCTAGCCTCTTTTCTTGCTATTTTTTTCTTTTATTCTTCAACTTTGATTGTTCTTTCACTTTTTCTTATTAGGATCTTGTTATTTAGCTAGCCTCATGGGGTGTGTTCAAAGCATAGGATTCATAACAGATAGTTGTCCTCCCACCTTGTTGGTGAACCAACTTAGCTAACTTATGATTACACCAAAAACTTAGGAACTTACTTCATAATATGAGCTCCACTCTGGTCCTTTATAAAACAATCATTCTCTTTTCATTTGATTAAAAGGGACAAGCATACAATTAAGTAAGGAAAAGATGCAGTGACATTCAGACTAGCAAATGAAAAAGATGCAGTGACATTCAAACTATCATGGGAGCATGTTCTATTTCATACAAGATCTTCCTTATTTAAAGCTGATGAGCGGATAATTTATACGCTTTTTGGCATTGTTTTCATATAGTTTTTAGTAAGTTTGAGCTACTTTTAGGGATGTTTTCATTAGTTTTTATGTTAAATTCACATTTCTAGACTTTACTATGAGTTTGTGTGTTTTTCTGTGATTTCAGGTAAATTCTGACTGAAATTGAGGGATTTGAGCAAAACTCTGAAGAAGGCTAACAAAAGGACTGCTGATGCTGTTGGATTCTGACCTCCCTGCACTCGAAATGGATTTTCTGGAGCTACCGAACTCCAATTGGCGCGCTCTCAACGGCGTTGGAAAGTAGACATCCAGGGCTTTCCAGCAATATATAATAGTCCATACTTTATTCGAAGAATGACGACGTAACTTGGCGTTGAACGCCAAGTACACGCTGCTGTCTGGAGTTAAACGCCAGAAAAACGTCATGATCCGGAGTTGAACGCCCAAAACACGTCATAACCTGGAGTTTGACGCCAAGAAATGCCTCTACTCGTGGATTGATCAAGCTCAGCCCAAGCATACACCAAGTGGGCCCCGGAAGTGGATTTATGCATCAAATACTTACTCATGTAAACCCTAGTAGCTAGTCTAGTATATATAGGACATTTATCTATTGTATTAGACATCTTTGATCTCAGTTTTGTTTTATTCTTCATCTTAGGGGATCATTGATCACGTTAGAGAGGGCTGGCCATTCGGCCATGCCTGAACTCTTTGCTTATGTATTTTCAACGGTGGAGTTTCTGCACACCATAGATTAAGGGTGTGGAGCTCTGCTGTACCTCAAGTATTAATGAAATTCTATCTTCTTTTATTCAAATCTCTTTTATTCTTATTCCAAGATATTCATTCGTACCCAAGAACATGATGAATGTTATGAGTCAAATTACCCTCATTATCATTCTCACTTATGAATGCACGTGATTGACAACCATGTCCGTTCTATATGCAATAGAGCTTGAATGCGTATCTCTTAGATTCCCCAACAGAATCTTCGTGGTATAAGTTAGATAGTTGGTGGCATTCATCTGGATCCGGAAAGTCCAACCTTGTCTGTGGTGTTCCGAGTAGGATCCTGGGAGTCCGGAAAGTCCAACCTTGTCTGTGGTGTTCCGAGTAGGATTCCGATCATGAGTGACCGTGACGTGCTTCAAACTTTAACCTGCTGGGCGTTGGTGACAGACGCAAAAGAGGGATTCTATTCCAGTAGGAGCGGGAACCAACCGGTGATTAGCCGTACTGTGACAGAGTGCGTTAGCATAGTTTTCACTGCGAGGATGGGATGTAGCCATCAGCCATGGGTGATGCCTCCAGACTGGTTAGCTGTGCGAGTGACAGCCGCACAGGTTATTTCCCCGTGAGGAATGAAAGTAGCCACAGTTGATGGTGAACCCCTATACAAAGCTTGCCATGGAAAGGAGTAAGAAGGATTGAGCAGAAGGAGTAGGAGAGCAGGCGTCCAAGAGCTCTACAGCATCTCCATCCGCTTATCTGAAATCCCACCAATGAATCTGCATAAGTGTTCTATCCTTTTTATTATATTCTATTTTATTATTTCTATTTTCGAAAACCCATAAACTATTTTAATCTGCCTAACTGAGATTTGCAAGGTGACCATAGCTTGCTTCATACCAACAATCTCTGTGGATTCGACCCTTACTCACGTAAGGTTATTACTTGGACGACCCAGTACACTTGCTGGTTAGTTGAACGAGATTGTGAAGACAATAAACAATGCCTTCAGAGTATACATCCTTTATAAATACATAACAAGTGATCACAATTTCGTCCACCAAGTTTTTGGCGCCGTTGCCGGGGATTGTTCGAGTTTGGACAACTGACGGTTCATCTTGTTGCTCAGATTAGGTAATTTTCTTTTCAAAAATCTTTTTCAAAATTTTTCTTTTATTTTTCGTTTTTCCAAAAATGTTTTTCGAAAAAAATCAATAAAAATACAAAAAAAATTAGAAAATCATAAAAATCAAAAATATTTTGTGTTTCTTGTTTGAGTCTTGTGTTAATTTTTAAGTTTGGTGTCAAGTGCATGCTTTTAAAAATTTTTCTTGCATTTTTTCGAAAATCTCATGCATTCATAGTGTTCTTCATGATCTTCAAGTTGTTCTTGACAAGTCCTCTTGTTTGATCTTGATGATTTCTTGTTTTGTGTCTTTTGTTGTTTTTCATGTGCATTTTTGCATTCATAATTTTCATGCATTAAAGATTTCTAAGTTTGGTGTCTTGCATGTTTTCTTTGCATCAAAAATTTTTCAAAATTATGTTCTTGATGTTCATCATGATCTTCATAGTGTTCTTGGTGTTCATCTTGACATTCATAGCATTCTTGCATGCATCTTGTGTCTTGATCCAAAATTTTCATGTTTTGGGTCATTTTTGTGTTTTTCATTCAATATTTAAAAATCAAAAATATCTTTTCCTTATTTTCCTCTAAAATTTCGAAATTTTGGGTTGACTTGGTCAAAAATTTTAAAAAAATTAGTTGTTTCTTACAAGTCAAGTCAAAATTTCAATTTTAAAAATCTTATCTTTTCAAAATCTTTTTCAAAAATCATATCTTTTTCATTTTTTTTTAGCATTTTCGAAAATTTCAAAAATATTTTTCAAAATATTTTCAAAATCTTTTTCTTATCTTTTTATCAAATTTTCGAAAATTAGCTAACAATTAATGTGATTGGTTCAAAAATTTGAAGTTTGTTACTTTCTTGTTAAGAAAGGTTCAATCTTTAAATTCTAGAATCTTATCTTGTAGTTTCTTGTTAGTTAAGTAATTTTTAAAATTAAATCTTTTTTTTTCAAATATCTTTTTCAAATATATCTTTTTATCTTTTATCTTATCTTTTTCAAAAATTTTATCTTTTTCAAAATTTGATTTCAAAATATCTTATCTAACCCCCTATCTTCTTATCTTTTTCAAAATTTGATTTCAAATCTTTTTCAATCAACTAGCTAACTCCTTGTTTGTTTCTTATCTTTTTCAAAACCACCTAACTACTTTTCCCTCTCTAAATTTTTGAAAATTCTCCCTTTCTTTTTCAAAAATTCTTTTTGTTTTAAATTTTTAATTTTAATTATATTTTATCTTTAATTTTCGAAAATTACTAACTTCTTTTTCAAAAATTATTTTCGAATTCTTCTCTCTCTTCTCTTATCGTATTCTATTTAATTATTTAACTACTAACACTTCTCTTCACCTCTCTTCATCCGAATTCTTCTTCATCCTTCTTCATTCTTCTACCTCTTTCTTCTTCTACTAACCTGAGGGAATCTCTATACTGTGACATAGAGGATTCCTTTTTCTTTTCTTGTTTTCAACTCTTTCTTATGAGCAGGAACAAGGAAAAGGGCACTCTTGTTGAAGTTGATCCAGAACCTGAAAGGACTCTGAAGAGAAAATTAAGAGAAGCTAAATTACAACAATCCAGAAGCAACCTTTCAGAAATTTTCGAACAAGAGAAGGAGATGGCCGAAAATAATAATAATAATAATGCAAGGAGAATGCTTGGTGACTTCATAAAGCCAACATCCAAATTTGATGGAAGAAGCATCTCCATTCCTGCCATTGGAGCCAATAACTTTGAGCTTAAGCCTCAACTAGTTGCTTTGATGCAACAAAACTGCAAGTTTTATGGACTTCCATCTGAAGATCCTTATCAGTTCTTAACTGAATTCTTGCAAGTCTGTGATACTGTAAAGACGAATGGAGTTGATCCTGAAGTCTACAGACTCATGCTTTTCCCTTTTGCTGTAAGAGACAGAGCTAGAATATGGTTGGATTCACAACCTAAGGATAGCCTGGACTCCTGGGATAAGCTGGTCACTGCCTTCTTAGATAAGTTCTTTCCTCCTCAAAAGCTGAGCAAGCTGAGAGTGGATGTTCAAACCTTCAAACAAAAAGATGGTGAATCCCTCTATGAAGCTTGGGAAAGATACAAGCAGCTGACCAAGAGATGTCCATCTGACATGTTTTCAGAATGGACCCTATTAGATATATTCTATTATGGTCTCTCTGAATTTTCGAAAATGTCACTGGACCATTCTGCAGGTGGATCTATTCACCTGAAGAAAACGCCTGAAGAGGCTCAAGAACTCATTGACATGGTTGCAAACAACCAGTTCATGTATACCTCTGAGAGGAATTCCGTGAATAATGGGGTCCCTCAGAAGAAGGGAGTTCTTGAAATTGATGCTCTGAATGCCATACTGGCTCAGAACAAAGTGTTGACTCAACAGGTCAACATGATCTCTCAAAATCTGAATGGATTGCAACATGCATCCAACAGTACTAGAGAGGTAGCTTCTGAAGAAGCTTATGATCCTGAGAACCCTGCCATGGCAGAGGTTAATTATCTGGGTGAACCATATGGAAATACCTATAACCCATCATGGAGAAATCATCCAAATTTCTCCTGGAAGGATCAACAAAAACCTCAACAAGGTTTTAACAATGGTGGACGCAATAGGCTGAATAATAGTAAGCCATATCCATCATCTTCTCAGCAACAGACAGAGAACTCTGAACAAAATAATTCTAATTTAGCTAATATAGTCTCTGATCTGTCAAAGGCCACCTTCAGTTTCATGAATGAAACAAGATCCTCCATTAGAAATTTGGAGGCACAAGTAGGCCAGCTGAGTAAGAAAGTTATTGAAACTCCTCCCAGTATTCTCCCAAGTAATACAGAAGAGAATCCAAAAGGAGAGTGCAAAGCCATTGACTTAGTCAACATGGCCGAAAGCACAAAGGAGGAGGAGGACGAAAATCCTAGTGAGAAAGAACTCCTGGGACGTCCTCCAAGCAAGAAGGAGCTTCCTAATAAGAATCCTGAGGAATCTGAGGCTCACACAGAGACCATAGAGATTCCACTAAATCTCCTTCTGCCATTCATGAGCTCTGACTATTATTCATCCTCTGAGGAGGATGAAGATGTGACTAGTGAGCAAGTTGCTCAATATCTAGGAGCTATCATGAAACTGAATGCCAAGCTGTTTGGTAATGAGACTTTGGAAAGTGAACCTCCCTTGCTCATTAGTGACTTAGATACTTGGATTCAGGAAACTCTACCTCAAAAGAAACAAGATCCTGGCAAGTTCTTAATACCTTGCACCATTGGCACCATGAGCTTTGAAAAAGCTCTGTGTGATCTTGGGTCAGGGATAAACCTTATGCCACTCTCTGTAATGGAGAAGCTAAGAATCATTGAGGTACAACCTGCCTTGTTCTCATTACAATTGGCAGATAAATCCATAAGACAAGCTCATGGGATAGTAGAGGACGTGCTTATAAAAGTTGAAAACTTTTACATCCCTGCTGATTTCATAGTCCTAGATACTAGGAAGGAAGATGATGAATGCATCATCCTAGGAAGACCTTTCCTAGCCACAGCAGAAGCTGTGATAGATGTCAACAGAGGAGAGCTAGTCCTTCAATTAAATGGGGAATACCTTGTGTTTCAAGCACATGGCCATCCCTCTGTGACAAAAGAGAGTAAGCATGAAGAGCTTCTCTCAGTTCAAGGTCAAGAAGAGCCCACACAGTCAAACTCTAAGTTTGGTGTTGTGAAGCCACAACCAAACTCTAAGTTTGGTGTTCAAGCCCCATATCCAAACTCTAAGTTTGGTGTTGGGACTAGACAACATTGACTTGATTGCTCTGTGGCTCCATGAGAGCCACTGTCAAGCTATTGACATTAAAGAAGCGCTTGTTGGGAGGCAACCCAATTTTATTTATCTAATTTTATTTTATTTTGTTTCTTTGTTATTTTTGTGTTTAATTAGGTACATGATCATGAGGAGTCACGAAAAAATCAAAAAAAATTAAAAACAGAGTCAAAAACAGAAGAAAAAATTTTTTCACCCTGGAGGACGCACGGGCCGGCGTTCAGCGCCCAGAAGATGCATCTGGCGGGCGTTCAACGCCAGAACAGAGCATCTTCCTGGCGCTGAACGCCCAAAACAAGCAACATCCTGGCGTTTAACGCCAGGATGCGCACGCAGAGGACAATCTGGCGCTGAACGCCAGAAACAAGCTTGAAACTGGCGTTCAACGCCAGAATCAAGCATCACATGGGCGTTTAACGCCCAGAACATGCACCAATGGGCGTTTGAACGCCAGAATGGTGCATGAAGGCAATTTACACGCCTATAGGGTGAAGGAATGGTATTTCTTTTCACCTCAGGACCTGTGGACCCCACAGGATCCCCACCTCAGGACCTGTGGACCCCACAGGATCCCCACCTACCTTTTCTTTTAATCCTATTCACACTCTCCTAATCCAAATCTCATTCTCAATGTCACCCTTCCCAAAAACCTTCACCAATCACATCAATTTCTCTTCCCAATTACCCTATGCACCATTCACATCAACCTCCTCTTCCCCATAAACCCCACCTACCCCTATTACATTCAAATTCAATTTCCCACCCATTCCCACCCAACATGGCCGAAACCTAACCCTCCCCCCTCCCTATAAATACCTCCCTTTTCTTCTTCATTTTCACACAACATAACCCCTTCTTCTCTACATAGCCGAACCCCCCTTCTCCCTCTCTACTCAAATTCTCTTCTTCTTCTTCTACTCTTCTTTTCTTTTTTGCTCGAGGACGAGCAAATTTTAAGTTTGGTGTGGTAAAAAGCCTAGCTTTTTATTTTTCATTCACCATCAATGGCACCCAAGACCGGAGTTTCCTCAAGAAAAGGAAAAGGGAAGGCAAAAGCTTCCACTTCCGAATCATGGGAAAAGGAGAGATTCATCTCCAAGAGCCACCAAGACCACTTCTATGATGTTGTGGCAAAGAAGAAGGTGATCCCTGAGGTCCCCTTCAAGCTCAAAAAGAATGAGTATCCGGAAATCCGACATGAGATCCAAAGAAGAGGGTGGGAAGTCATAACCAACCCCATGCAACAAGTCGGATTATTGATGGTTCAAGAGTTCTATGCTAATGCATGGATCACTAGGAACCATGATCAAAGTATGAACCCGAATCCAAAGAACTATCTCACAATGGTTCGGGGGAAATACTTAGATTTCAGTCCGGAAAATGTGAGGTTGGCGTTTCATCTACCCATGATGCAAGGTGATGAACGCCCCTACACAAGGAGGGTCAACTTCAATCAAAGGTTGGACCAAGTCCTAATGGACATTTGTGTGGAAGGCGCCCAATGGAGAGTAGACTCCAAAGGCAAACCAGTCCAACTAAGAAGACTGGACCTCAAGCCTGTAGCTAGAGGATGGCTGGAGTTCATCCAAAGATCCATCATCCCTACAAGCAACCGATCTGAAGTTACTGTGGATCGGGCAATCATGATTCATAGCATCATGATTGGAGAGGAAGTAGAGGTTCATGAAGTCATAGCCAATGAACTCTACAAAATAGCTGACAAGCCTTCATACATGGCACGGCTAGCCTTCCCCCACCTCATATGCCATCTATGTTATTCAGCTGGAGTTATCATAGATGGAGATGTCTCCATTGAAGAAGACAAGCCCATCACCAAGAAAAGGATGGAGCAAACAAGGGAAGTCCCTCACGGCCCCCAAGGAGAACATGAGGAAGTTCATCAACAAATGCCTCATGGAATGCACTTTCCTCCCAACAACTATTGGGAGCAACTCAGTACCTCCTTAGAAGACTTGAGCCAAAACGTGGAACAACTAAGGGTGGAACACCATGAACACGCCCTCACTCTCCAAGAAATAAGAGAAGATCAAAGAGCTATGAGAGAGGAGCAACAAAGGCAAGGAAGGGACATAGAAGAGTTGAAGAACATCATTGGTCCTTCAAGAAGAAGATGCCACTAGAGGTGGATTCATTCCTTGTTCTTTATTTTCTTTCTGTTTTCGATTTTTAAGTGTTATGTTTATCTATGTTTTTGTGTCTCTACTTCATGATCATTAGTGTGTAACCATGCCTTAAAGCTATGAATAAAATCCATTAGTCTTTCACCTCTCTTAAAAGAAAAATGTTTTAATTCAAAAGAACAAGAAGTACATAATTTTCGAAATTATTAGTGAATTTAATTTAATTATATTGATGTGGTGGCAATAATTTTTGTTTTCTGAATGAATGCTTGAACAGTGCATAATTTTGATCTTGTTGTTTATGAGTGTTAAAATTGTTGGCTCTTGAAAGAATGATGAACAAAGAGAAATGTTATTGATGATCTGAAAAACATCATGAAATTGATTCTTGAAGCAAGAAAAAGCAGTGAAAAAATTCAAAAAAAAAAAAAAAGTGGCAAAAAAAAAATAGAAAGAAAAAGCAAGCAGAAAAAGCCAATAGCCCTTAAAACCAAAAGGCAAGGGTAGCAAGGATCCAAGGCTTTGAGCATCAATGGATAGGAGGGCCCAAGGAAGTAAAATCCAGGCCTAAGCGGCTAAATCAAGCTGTCCCTAACCATGTGCTTATGTCATGAAGGTCCAAGTGAAAAGCTTGAGACTGAGTGGTTAATGTCGTGATCCAAAGCAAAAGAGTGTGCTTAAGAGCTCTGGACACCACTAACTGGGGACTTTAGCAAAGCTGAGTCACAATCTGAAAAGGTTCACCCAGTTATGTGTCTGTGGCATTTGTGTATCCGGTGGTAATACTGGAAGACAAAGTGCTTAGGGCCACAGCCAAGACTCATAAGTAGCTGTGTTCAAGAATCAACATGCTTAACTAAGAAAGTCAATAACACTATCTGAAATTCTAAGTTCCTAGAGAAGCCAATCACTCTAAACTTCAAAGGAAAAAGTGAGATGCCAAAACTGTTCAGAAGCAAAAAGCTACAAGTCCCGCTCATCTAATTAAATTAATATTCATTGATATTTTGGACTTTATAGTATATTCTCTTCTTTTTATCCTATTTGATTTTCAGTTGCTTGGGGACAAGCAACAATTTAAGTTTGGTGTTGTGATGAGCGGATAATTTATACGCTTTTTGGCATTGTTTTCATATAGTTTTTAGTAAGTTTGAGCTACTTTTAGGGATGTTTTCATTAGTTTTTATGTTAAATTCACATTTCTGGACTTTACTATGAGTTTGTGTGTTTTTCTGTGATTTCAGGTAAATTCTGACTGAAATTGAGGGATTTGAGCAAAACTCTGAAGAAGGCTAACAAAAGGACTGCTGATGCTGTTGGATTCTGACCTCCCTGCACTCGAAATGGATTTTCTGGAGCTACAGAACTCCAATTGGCGCGCTCTCAACGGCGTTGGAAAGTAGACATCCAGGGCTTTCCAGCAATATATAATAGTCCATACTTTATTCGAAGAATGACGACGTAACTTGGCGTTGAACGCCAAGTACACACTGCTGTCTGGAGTTAAACGCCAGAAAAACGTCATGATCCGGAGTTGAACGCCCAAAACACGTCATAACCTGGAGTTTGACGCCAAGAAATGCCTCTACTCGTGGATTGATCAAGCTCAGCCCAAGCATACACCAAGTGGGCCCCGGAAGTGGATTTATGCATCAAATACTTACTCATGTAAACCCTAGTAGCTAGTCTAGTATATATAGGACATTTATCTATTGTATTAGACATCTTTGATCTCAGTTTTGTTTTATTCTTCATCTTAGGGGATCATTGATCACGTTAGAGAGGGCTGGCCATTCGGCCATGCCTGAACTCTTTGCTTATGTATTTTCAACGGTGGAGTTTCTGCACACCATAGATTAAGGGTGTGGAGCTCTGCTGTACCTCAAGTATTAATGAAATTCTATCTTCTTTTATTCAAATCTCTTTTATTCTTATTCCAAGATATTCATTCGTACCCAAGAACATGATGAATGTTATGAGTCAAATTACCCTCATTATCATTCTCACTTATGAATGCACGTGATTGACAACCATGTCCGTTCTATATGCAACAGAGCTTGAATGCGTATCTCTTAGATTCCCCAACAGAATCTTCGTGGTATAAGTTAGATAATTGGCGGCATTCATCTGGATCCGGAAAGTCCAACCTTGTCTGTGGTGTTCCGAGTAGGATCCTGGGAGTCCGGAAAGTCCAACCTTGTCTGTGGTGTTCCGAGTAGGATTCCGATCATGAGTGACCGTGACGTGCTTCAAACTTTAACCTGCTGGGCGTTGGTGACAGACGCAAAATAGGGATTCTATTCCAGTAGGAGCGGGAACCAACCGGTGATTAGCCGTACTGTGACAGAGTGCGTTAGCATAGTTTTCACTGCGAGGATGGGATGTAGCCATCAGCCATGGGTGATGCCTCCAGACTGGTTAGCTGTGCGAGTGACAGCCGCACAGGTTATTTCCCCGTGAGGAATGAAAGTAGCCACAGTTGATGGTGAACCCCTATACAAAGCTTGCCATGGAAAGGAGTAAGAAGGATTGAGCAGAAGGAGTAGGAGAGCAGGCGTCCAAGAGCTCTACAGCATCTCCATCCGCTTATCTGAAATCCCACCAATGAATCTGCATAAGTGTTCTATCCTTTTTATTATATTCTATTTTATTATTTCTATTTTCGAAAACCCATAAACTATTTTAATCTGCCTAACTGAGATTTGCAAGGTGACCATAGCTTGCTTCATACCAACAATCTCTGTGGATTCGACCCTTACTCACGTAAGGTTATTACTTGGACGACCCAGTACACTTGCTGGTTAGTTGAACGAGATTGTGAAGACAATAAACAATGCCTTCAGAGTATACATCCTTTATAAATACATAACAAGTGATCACAATTTCGTCCACCAAAAGCATAGAAAAAGATGGACCAAAGAAGGAACTCCACCACCTTTTACTCGTGTGGATGCCCATGCTCCCCTCCTTGTTTGTCTTCATCCATAGTCTTTGCTACTTCACTTCCTTGGATGAAGGTGCACCATTTCCTCATAAGGTTCCTACAAATTTATTGGAAGTTGCTTGCTCCCAAGACACTTGAAAAAAATAGTTAGCTTGCATGTATGCTTGTGAACTTCTGAACTAAATTTTAGTGTGTGAACACCAAACTTAGTTCCTTGCCCAGTACAAGAGTTTGCATACATGCAGAGAACCTCATATCATGTTGTTAACAAAACCATTATTAACTAAAGACTAAACTACAGCTAATTGGTTCCCCTGATTGGTTGGAGCTAGCAATGTGTTTTGGGGGTATAGTGTGATTCTAACTAATATCTTTGGTGGAACACCAAACTTAGAATTACACTTTCACTCTTGGATTGTTTTGGTGTGGAACACCAAACTTAGCTCTTCGCAATACCGGGGAAACAACTTGTGATCTTTATTAAAATGAAAATGAAAATGAAACTACCTCAGGTTGAGTTGCCTCCCAACAGAGCGCTCTTTTAGCGTTGCTAGCTCAACGATTCCTCCATTACTTGAGATGATACTTTACTCTGGGGTTTTCCCCCATGTTGCCCATATAGTGCTTCAGCCTTTGTCCGTTCATAGTGAAAGTCCTTTCTAAACTTTCATCCATGATTTCTATATGTCCATATGGCGAGACTTTTGTGACAAGAAAAGGTCCGGACCACCTTGATTTGAGTTTTCCTGGGAACAGTCTCAATTTGGAATTGTAGAGGAGTACTTGTTGCCCCTTTTCGAAACTCCTGGGTGCAAGATGCAGGTCATGTCTTCTCTTTGCCTTTTCTTTATAAATCTTGGCATTTTCATAGGCATGTGATCTAAATTCCTCCATCTCTTGCAGCTGCAAGATCCTCTTTACACCAGCAGCAATGCTGTCAAAATTTAGTATCTTGAGAGCCCAGAGAGCTTTGTGTTCCAGCTCCAGTGGTAACTGACAAGCTTTTCCATACACCAGTTGATATGGGTACATTCTAATTGGTGTTTTGAATGCTGTTCGGTATGCCCAAAGAGCATCATCGAGCTTCCTCGCCCAATCCTTTCTTGATGCACCCACAGTCTTTTCCAAAATCCTTTTTAGCTCTCTGTTGGATATCTCAGTTTGCCCACATGATTGGGGATGATAAGGTGTGGCAACTTTGTGTTTTACCCCATATCATAGGAAGAGAGCTTCTAGTGGTCTGTTACAAAAATGATTCCCTCCATAACTGATGAGTGCTCGGGGGACTCCAAAACGGCTGAAGATATTCTTCCTGAGGAAGTTCATGACCATCTTGTTATCATTCGTTGGAGTGGCAATAGCCTCTACCCACTTGGAAATGTAATCCACTGCTACTAAGATGTACTTGTTTGAATATGAGGTTGGAAATGGTCCCATGAAATCGATTCCCCACACATCAAACAGTTCCAGTTCCAAGATGAAATTTTGTGGCATCTCATTTCTTTTGGGCAAGTTTCCAGATCTTTGGCATTCATTGCAGCTCTTTACTAGTTCTTTGGCATCCTTGAAAAGGGTGGGCCAAAAGAATCCGCTTTGTAACACCTTTGCCGCAGTTCTGTCCCCTCCAAAATGGCCTCTATAGCATGAGCCGTGGCAATTCCATAGGACCTCTCGTCCTTCTTCTTCTGAGACACATCTTCTAAGGGTTCCATTTGAACATTTCTTGAAGAGATATGGTTCATCCTAGACAAAATATTTTGCATCATTTATGAGCTTTCTTTTTTGATGTTTATTGATCCCTGGAGGTAGGGCCCCGGTTGCCTTGACGTTGGCAATGTCTGCAAACTATGGTGCTTTGTGAATTGTCATCAATTGCTCATCAGGGAAGAGCTCGTTCACACTTGTATCATGTGTTCCACCTTCCTCATGACGGATTCTGGATAGGTGATCTGCTACCTTGTTCTCCACTCCTTTCTTATCTCTGATTTCAATATTGAATTCCTGCAACAATAAGATCCATCTTATTAGTCTTGGTTTTGATTCTAAGTGTTGTGTGATCTGTGAAAACAATCACTTTAGCACCAATGAGGTATGATCTGAACTTGTCACATGCAAAAACTATTACTAGCAACTCCTTTTCAGTAGTGGTATAGTTTCTTTGAGCATCATTGAGGACTTTACTAGCATAGTATATCACATGGACTAAGTTATCTTTCCTCTGCCCTAACACTGCTCCAACTGCAAAATCAGATGCATCACACATCAATTCAAAGGGTAAATTCCAATCAGGTGGGGAAATGATAGGAGCAGAGGACAATCTCTTTTTTAAATTCTCGAATGCTAGCATGCATGTTTCATCGAAGATAAATGGTGTGTCGGATACAAGGAGATTGCTCAAGGGCTTGGCTATCTTTGAAAAATCTTTAATAAACATTCTATAAAAGCCAGCATGTCCTAAAAAGCTTCTAATTGCCTTGATATCACTAGGTGGAGGAAGTTTTTCAATAAGTTCCACCTTAGCCCTGTCCACCTCAATGCCTTGGTTAGAAACCTTATGGCCAAGGACTATTCCTCCTGTCACCATAAAGTGACATTTCTCCCAGTTCAAGACCAGATTGGTCTCTTGGCACCTTTTCAATACCAAGGCTAGGTGATTCAGGAAGCTAGTAAAAGAATCTCCGAATACCGAGAAGTGATTCAGGCAGCTAGTAAAAGAATCTCCGAATACCGAGAAATCATCCATAAATACTTCAATGAATTTCTCTATCATGTCTGAGAAGATAGAAAGCATGCAACGTTGGAAAGTCGCAAGTGCATTACATAGCCCAAATGGCATGCGCCTGTAGGCAAACACTCCATATGGACAAGTAAATGAGGTTTTCTCTTGGTCTCTGGGATCAACCACTATTTGGTTATATCCTGAATAGCCGTCAAGAAACAATAATATGCATGTCCTGCGAGTCTTTCCAACATCTGATCCATGAATGGGAGGGGAAATGATCTTTTCGTGTAGCCTCATTTAGTTTCCGGTAGTCTATGCACATCTGCCATCTTGTGACGGTCCTTGTAGGAATTAGTTCGTTCCTCTCATTGGGGACTACAGTGATTCCTCCTTTTTTGGGTACAACATGCACAGGGCTGACCCAGGGGCTGTCTGAGATCGGGTAGATTACTCCTCCCTGCCATAATTTCATAACTTCTTTCTGTACCACTTCCTTCATGATTGGGTTAAGCCTCCTTTGGGATTGAATGGATGGTTTGGCCTCATTTTCTAACAGTATCTTATGCATGCATATGGCTGAAATGATTCCTTTCAGGTCAGCGAGTGTCCATCCAATGGCATCCTTATGCTTTCGCAATACTTGGAGTAATTCATCCTCTTGATATTGGCTGAGGGATGAGTTTATGATTACTGGATAACTTTCATTCTTTCCCAGGTATGCATATTTGAGAGTGGGTGGCAGTGCTTTGAGTGCAAGTTTGGGTGCCTCTATCTTTTCATTCTCTTCCTTTTGTGCACCTTGTATGCGAATCTCTGTTGTTGCAACCTCATTACTAGATGTTGACTTCTCCTCTGTTAACTCTTCAGGTTCTTCCTCTTCAAAACTCTCCTGCACTTCCTCTTCAAGTGAGTCCAACCTCATACATTCCCCCAATTGTTCTGGTGGGTAACTCATGGCCTTGAACACATTGATTGTCATCTTTTCATTGTGTAATCTCAGGGTGAGATCACCTTTTTGGACATCAATGACAGCTCCAGCAGTGGCTAAGAACGGCCTTCCCAGGATGATGGAGGCATTGGCTTCCTCCTGCATGTCCAGCACTACAAAATCTGCCAGGAATATGAAATGTCCCACTTTCACCAGCAAATCTTCTACTACGCCATGAGGGAACTTGAACGATCGGTCTGCCAGTTGTAAGGCCATTTTTGTTGGTTTAGCCTCCTCGATCTTCATCTTCCTCATCATAGCTACTGACATCAAGTTGATGCTAGCTCCTAAGTCACATAGAGCCTTCTCTACTGTGATTTCCCCTATAATACAAGGGATCTGGAAGCTCCCAACATCTCTCAATTTCTGGGGCAATTTATGCTGAATGATAGCACTACATTCTTCGGTTAAAATCACAGTCTCGTTGTTCTTCCAGCTTCTCTTCTTAGTCATTAGCTCCTTTAAAAACTTGGCGTAGAGTGGCATTTTTTCTATTGCTTCAGCAAAGGGTATGTTGATTTGTAGTTTCTTGAAGATTTCCAAAAATCTCAAAAATTGGTTGTCATCCCCCTTCTTCCTCAACTGCTGAGGGTATGGGACTCTTGGGGCGTCTAGCTTCAGCATTCCTTCTTCTTTTTGCGAACTTGAAATGGAAGCTTGAGCTCCATCTTGCTTTTCTTCTTTTTCATTTGAGCCCTCTTCTTGTGGTTTCTAGGATGATTCCTTCAGTTTCTTCCCACTCCTGAGGGTGATAGCTTGACACTCCTTCCTCTGGTTTGAGTGGGTATCACTGTAAAGGTTGTGGCTGGGAATCTGCTTGAATAGGTATCCAATTTGTGTCTCTAGTTTCTTGATGGCAGCATCTTGATTCTGCATATTGGATTGCAATTCCTCTCGAAATGCTTTACTATCTTGGATCTCTTTGCATATGCTCTCAAGTAAGTTCTCAATCCTTGAGAGTCTGTCATCAGAAGGTGATGGTAAGTTGAGATTGGAGGAATGAAAATGGTTAGGTTGGCTTTGGTATAAGTGTTGAGAGGGGTTGTTATGTGAGTGTTGATATGGTGTAGGTGTGGCATGTTGGTGAGTTATGCTGCTGGGATTTGGACGTCTTTGATCTTGGCCTTGGTCTTGTTGATTTCCCCATCCGAAGTTGGGGTGATTTCTCCATCCAGAGTTGTATGTTTTGGAGTATGGATCATGGACTTGTCTAGGTGAGTTTCCCACATAGTTGGCATGCTCACAGTCGCCTTCTTCTCCTATGTTTACTCCTTCTTGAGTTGGTGATGAAGTGATGGCTGCTGCAACTTGGTTCTCTTCCACCTTCTTGGTAAGATTTGCTAGCTGCTTGGTGATCATCTTATTTTGGGCTAACAGTGCATCCATGTGGTTCAGCTTTATTACTCCTCTAGTGTTACTTCTTTCAGAGGCATAGAAGTAGTCATTCTCAGCAACTGTTTCGATGACATTTATGGCTTCTTCAATGGTTTTCTTCTTGTTCAAAGAGCCTCCTGATGAGTGATCCACAGCCTTCTTTGACTCATAGGAAAGACCTTCATAGAAGATGTGAAGTTGGTGAAGTTGGACCCACTCATTAAACATCTCTGGTGGGCATCTCCTTGTTAGATCTTTGAACCTTTCCCAAACTTCATAAAGTGTCTCCCCATCTTGCTGTCTGAACATCTGCACTTCAGTTCTCAGCCTATTGATCCTTTGAGGGGGGTAAAACCTTGCCAAAAACTTGTTCACTACCTCCTCCCAATTTGTCAGGCTTTCTTTTATGAAGGATTCAAGCCATTTGGATGCCTTGTCCCTGAGTGAAAAAGGGAACAAGAGTAGACTATAGACATCCGGGTGCACTCCATTGGACTTCACTGTGTCACAAATCCTCAAGAAGGTGGTCAAGTGTTGGTTCGGGTCTTCTTGAGCACCTCCTCCAAATGAGCAATTATTCTGCACAAGAGTGATGAGCTGAGGTTTTAGCTCAAAATTGTTGGCATGTATGGTGGGCTTCTGAATGCTGCTCCCACAGTTTCCAGGATTAGGATTGATATAGGATCCTAAGACCCTCCTTTCTTGCCTAGCACGGTTGGCATGGCCTTGATTATGAACCTCCTCTTCATGGTTGTTCTCCAAATTCTCTTCCATGTTGGGTTCAAAGTACTCTTCCTCTTCTTCAGCACCTACTACTATTTTTCCTCTTGCTTCCTTCTTTAATCTAAGGAAGGTCCTCTCAGGTTCAGAATCAAAGGAAGTTGAAGCCCCGCTTCTTCTCCCTGTCATACAACCAACAAGGCACGAGCAAGGAAATAAATGCAGTAACTATTCTAAAAAAAATGTTGTTAGTGTGAGTGATGCAATATATCGAACAGTTAGTAGGTGAGTGAAAAAAGATCGTAAACAACTGGAATAAAAGGGTAAAGGAATGGGAGGAAAACAACTAAAACTGAAAGTAAATTGCTCAAACAGAAATTTAAATCAGTAAAATAAAAAAATAAAAAAATTGCTCAATCTAGTTATCCTCCAACTTAATCATTGTTGATACAAAATCAATCCCCGACAACGGCGCCATAAACTTGATGCGTGGAAAATCCGTCTAGTAACAAATCTCCCTTCGGCAAGTGTACCGAATTGTCGTCGAGTAAAAACCCACTATAGAGTGAGGTCGAATCCCACAGAGATTGATTGGATCAAGCAACTTTAATTAGAGGAATGTTTTAGTTGAGCGAACCAGAATTTGACTCGAGAATTGCAGAACATTAAATTGCAGAAAGGTAAATAGCAGAAAAAGTAAATGCTAGAAATAAAGAGCTGAATGTAAATGGCAGAAAATAAATTGCAAAATCTTAAATGGGAATGGGGAAATGATCATAAAAGTAAATGGCAAAAATTAAAGAGAATGGGTAAGATCAGAAATGGGGAGTTCATTGGGCTTAGGAGATGTTGCATTCTCCGGATCAAATTCATTTTCATCTCTTCCTCAATCAATGCATTCATTGATCTCCTTGGCAATCTTAAATGATCGAATTCCAATTCCTTAGTAATCCAATTTCTCAAATCTTGATCAATAGCCAATTCCTTGGTCAATTGCTCATGAGAAGAGATGAAGTATGGTCACTGATTATACCACATGCATTCCCAAATCAAGTATTGGTAGGATTATAGTCACATATCCATCCAAACCCAATTTGATCCAGCATGAGAAAGCATTTCTAGCATGATCTCTTCATTCCTCTTCCAAGGTTCCGAAGAGATCCAAATATGAATAGTTTCTTTTCCAAGATAACTACCCAATTGGATGAAGATTGAAAGCTTTCTAGTAAAATCAAGAGAAAAGATAGAAGAAGAAGAATGAAAACTGATATTGATCCATCAAATTGAAGCAGAGCTCCCTAACCCAATGAAAGGGGTTTAGTTGTTTATAGCTCTGAAAATTGAAAACAAAGATGGAGAATACATCATGAAAGTAAAACTAAAAGTTGCAGAGAAAGTAAATACAGAGAGTAGTTCTATGCCCAAGGCCCCCGAAAGTTCCAATCCCTTTTCTAATTCAAAGCTACTCCTATATATACTATTCTTCTGATCTTCTAGTTGGTTCTTCAAAGCTTGGGTGTGGGCCTCTTGGATCTTGAGTTTGAAGCAGTTATCCTCTTTATTGGGCTTAGGACATTAGTGGTGTCAACGTTAAATGAAAGTGTGGGTTCGAGAACGTTAGTGACAATCACCTTTTTCACTAACGTTTCTCACCCAAATATGATCACGTTGACTTCAACATTAGTGGCACTAACGTGACCACTAACGTTGCCTCTTGGTCCTTCGCATACGTTATTGGGACTTACCTTTCCCAATAACGTGGTTAGTCACCCCTTCTCCCTACGTTAGAGTCCACGTTAACTAGGTTAACGTTGCTTCTAACGTAGTGATGCTAATCCTTCGAGAACGTTAGTGACACTTACCTTTGTCACTAACGTTCCAATGTGCCCCTACTTCCCACGTTAAAGTCCACGTTAACTAGGTTAATGTGGCTTCTAACGTAGTAATGCTAGCCATCTCCAACGTTAGTGACAAAGGTGAGTGTCACTAACGTTGGCTCATCATCTCTTTATCCACGTTAGCTTCCACGTTAACAAAGTTAACGTGGGAGTTAACGTTGCTCATGGTGGCTCTTAGGTGTTCATCCCAACGTTAGTGACAAAGGTAAGTGTCACTAACATTGTCGATCAATTGCTCTCTCCACGTTAGCTTCCATGTTAACTAAGTTAACGTGGAAGTTAACGTGGCTTATGGAGGCTTGGCCAACATTAGTGACAAAGGTGAATGTCACTGACGTTGGCTTCTCTTTCGCTTCTTAATGTTAGAGTCCACGTTAACTTAGTTAAAGTGGCAACTAACGTGGCCAATTATGAGCTTGGTCCAACGTTATTGACAAAGGAGAGTGTCACTAACGTTGGCCTTGCTGTCTTCTTCCACGTTAGAGTTCACGTTAACTTACTTAACGTGACTCTTAACGTGGGCTATGATGGCTTCGAGGGCGTTATTGGCGATTACCTTTCTCAATAACTTTGCAAGCTAGCTCTCATTCCACGTTAGAGGTCATGTTAGCTAAACTAACGTGGCTGCTAACGTGGTTCTTCTTTGCTTCTTTTGTCCTGAAATCAAGCAACAAAGTGCATCAAAGTTCTAGTACAAGTCATGAGTCATGCATCATCCAATTTTTCATATAATTCATGCAAAATTCTCATGAAATCATGTAAAGTGCACAATGTATGCTTGAATCAAAATGTAAGTGAATATCCGCCCAAAACTATCTTATTTCTTAAGAAAATGCATGAAAGTACCCTAAAAATAGTAAAGAAAGGTCAGTGAAACTGTCCAAGATGCCCTGGCATCACGTAGCTCCGTCCCAACTCCACCCCAATTCTTAGAGTTTTATAAAGATTTTTCAATTGTTGTGCCGTGAATTAGGTGTCCTGCCTTCCCAATCCTTCTTCTTTAATTTTTTTGTTCTGACAAAGCCTGGTGTTGTTAAGAAGAAGGCCGCCTAGGTCTCTTTCTAAGCTTCCCAGGGGAAAAAGGTCTTTTCCATGTATGATGAATCCTTCCGTGATTTTAAGAACTATTTTTTCAAGGTCCGAGCTGTCGAAGGAGCTCGCCCCTTTTTTTGGATAAGAATAATGAGCCTGTCTTTCCTTTAGAGTGGCAATAGAATGTAGTGGTATCTAGGTATTCTTGGGAGATGTTGGATGAGGTTGAGCAAGTCTTTGTGACTGTGTTGGAAGAGAACTGGGGGTAGCCTCCTCATCTTGATACCAAGAAATTTCTAGGAGATCCCTCACTTCTGCGAGCTGAGCTGGGTAGTGGTCACTTCCTTTGCATCTTGTTCTGTTTGTTTGCTTTGTCACATTTATTCCTTTTCTTTCCAATATATAACTTGGTTTCTTACTGTGTATTTTTAGAGATGGTAAAAAACAATGATTCCATGAAGGCCTTTAAAAAGGCGAGAAAGGCGACTGCAGCTTTAAACATCTCGGCCAAGGTTCCCGGGGAGGGGTCGTCTAAGGCTTCCCTGAAGAGGTCTTCCTCGGACACTTCTGGGCCAAAGAAAGTCATCCCGACTCCTAATGTTCGGCTGGCCTCATCTGTTCCTCCTTTACCGACCTCCAGTGCTGCCACCCCATCTGCTGCCTGTCCTTCTCCTAAAAAGCAGAGAACTGCTGAGCCCTTCAATTTGGATGCCCCTGATTTTGATGCCGTGGGGTTTGTCAATCAGCAAATTGCTCCCTATGATATTGTTCCTTTGAATGATGTATCCATTCTTCATTATTTGGACTTTATCACGCGAAGTAGTATCAAGATGGCACATATGGGGGCAGCTTTGTTTAGAACTGCTCAAGACATTCCGGTGCATGCTACAAAGGCTTTCATGGAGGAGGCCAAGTCGGAGTATGATAGGATCAAAGGTTTGAAGGAGGAGCTTGAGGTGAAGGTGGCAGAGCTGGAAAAAGAACTGGCGGGTGAGAAGGCTTGGGCTACTGCGGCTATGGCTTTGGTAGATCTGGCTGAGAATATGGCTCAAAAGCATAAGGATAGCCATGTCCGAACTTATAGGGAGATGGTAGAGTTCTGGGAGAGTTTAGAATCTTCTTGATCTGATTATGCCGAGCTCCAAAGTCATCTGGTAAGTAGTGTGACTGCTGCTTATGAGAATCTGAAGTCTCAGGTCCAAGTTCTTGCTCCCAAGCTCGACCTATCTCTCTTTAGTTTAGACAATATTGTAGAAGATGGGAAGATTCTCCCTGCCCCGGATGACGATGATGACGACGTAGATCCACCTCTTGTACCATCTGCCAAAGCTCTTGCTGCCCGGCTTCTTTGGCTCCTACAACTGAGGTTGGCCATCCCATGTCGGACCCTGATGTGCAAATCTTGAACCAGCCAGATGAACCATTGCTGCTGTCCTGCTTGCGACCCGTCCGCATTCTCCTCAAGATGCAACCACTGAGGAATCTTTGCATCCTTTATAGTTTCTGATTTGCTTTTATATCTTTGATGGCCCAACTTTGTGGGTCTTTGAACTACTATTTTGTGACTACTTGGTCTATTTTGACTCTGGACACTTTTAGTTTCTTTTCTTTTAGCAACTTTATTTAGAAAAACAAAGTATTTTCTTCAGCTCTTATGGTCGACTTCTAAGTGGCCTCTTGAGTCTGTTTTATTATAACAGCTTTGTTTCTTTGTGATATGCTTGCCTGCAGCCTTCTTTAGCACTTTCCAAGAATCTTCAGAGTGTTGGAGTCTTGTTGTCTAACTTCTTTTGATTGCCTTTGTGCATTATTTATTTCCTGCCTTAGTTGAAGTGTCCTTTCTAAGGCTAGTTCTTTGTTTGAGTATTCTTTGATAGAATACTTTGTAAATTGATTTTGGTGAGGTCGTGGTCTTTCGGGTCGAGTTGTCTCCCTTTTGACGCACGCCTTCTGTTAGTTGATTCTCTTAGTTGATTTTTTCTTGAGTTATTTCTAGTAATTCCTTGGGTATAATTTTTATAACTCTGTCACTTTTGGTCGCCTTGGGCTGACTTCTTCATGTTGGTCCACTCCAAGTTATTTTTAGTAATCCATTTTATTTGGATCTTGCCAGGTCTCTTTTTCATGGATTACTTTTTATAACTTTTTGTAGCTTTAATCAGCTTGGGCCGACTTCTTCATCTCGTTCTCTTTGGAAGTTATTTCTAGTACTCCATTTTTTGGACCTTGTGAGGCCTTTTTTTATGGATTACTTTTTATAACTTTTTGTCGCTTTCATCGGCTTGGGCCGACTTCTTCGTGTCGGTCCCTTCTAAGTTATTTCTAGTAATCCATTTTTTGGACCTTGTCCGGTCTCTTTTTATGCATTACTTTTGTAACTTTGTAGCTTTGGTCCGACTTCTTCATGTCGGTTCCTTTGGAAGTTATTTCTAGTAATCCGCTTTTTAGGGCTGGCCAGGCCTCTTTTTAGGGATTACTCTTTATAACTTTTTGTCGCTTTAATCTGGTCCGACTTCTTTTGCGTCGGTCCACTCTAAGTTA
Source organism: Arachis hypogaea (assembly GCF_003086295.3). Lineage (NCBI taxonomy): Eukaryota > Viridiplantae > Streptophyta > Magnoliopsida > Fabales > Fabaceae > Arachis > Arachis hypogaea. Next base: position 35,984,491 of record NC_092045.1, on the reverse strand, counting down.
TTTCTAGCAGTTGATTTTTGTTTCAGACCTCGTCAGGCCTCTATTCATGGATCGCTTTTTATAACTTCTTCCATTATTCTGTTTTTATCGCTTTTCATCTTGCTGATTTTGTAGAGTTTAATCTTTGCTTGGTCGATCTTTGATGAATTTGGTTTGCATTCTTTGTCGACCACGTCGGGCAGTGAATTTGGTTTTCACTTTTGCCGATCTGTAGCTTTATAATCCGGCAATGAATTTTTGCGTTTTCAAATTAATGTGTCTTGATAAAGGGATTTTGTAGAAAATCTAAAAAACTTTATTCAAAGTAGAAAATATACGAATATACACATGTGGGTGCTAACCCTTGGTAATTTTGTAGATCTTGGCTTGGTGCCTCATTAAAAAACCTTTTGAAGGAAAAAGAATGCACCTTTGTCCTAAGATCTTTTTATTACTTTTTAACTATAGTACCTAATGCACAAAAATTTGTCTCTCAACAAATTTCCCTTCGGCAAGTATACTGAATTGTCGTCAAGTAAAAACTCACAATAGAGTGAGGTCAAATCCCACAGGGACTGATTGGTCAAGCAACTTTAGTTGGAAGAGTGTGTTAGTTGAGCTAAACAAAATTTGAGTTGAGAGTCGCAGAAAATTAAATGGCAGGAAAATAAAGTGCAGAAAGTAAATTGCAGAACCTTAAATGGGGATTTGGGGAGATGAACATGGAAATAAATGGCAGAAAGTAAAGAGAATGGGTAAGATCAGAAATGGGGGATTCATTGGGCTTAGGAGATGTTGCATTCTCCGGATCAAGTTCATTCTCATCTCTTCCTCAATCAATGCATTCATTGATCTCGTTGGCAATCTTAAATGATTGGATCCCAATTCCTTGGCAACCCAATCTCTCTAAGCTTGAACAATTGCCCAATTCCTTGATTTAATTGCTCATGGGAAGAGATGAAGTATGGTCACTGATTATACCACATGTATTTCCAAATCAAAGTGTTGGGAGGATTACATGTCACTATATCCGTCCAAACCCCAATTTGGTCCAACATGAGAAAGCATTTCTAGCATGATCTCCTCATCCCTTTTCCAAGGCTCAGAGGACATCAAATTATGGAGAGTTTCTTTTCCAAGACAACTAACCAATTAGATTAAGATCGAAAGCTTTCTAGTAAATCAAGAGAAAAGAAAGAGGAAGAAGAATGAAAACTATAGTTGATCCATCAAATTACAACAGAGCTCCCTAATCCAATCAAAGGGGTTTAGTTGTTCATGGCTCTGAAAATGGAAAATGGTAGGAAAGAGTACATGCTTAACAAAACTAGAAAATGCAGAAAGTAAATATACAGAGTGTAGTTCTCCAAAAGTGCTAAGGTTCCTTATAGTTCAAAACTACTCCTATATATACTACTCTTCTTGATCTTCTAGTGAATTCTTCAAGTCTTGGATATGGGCCTTAGATCTTGAGTTGAAGCAATTACAATCTTCAGTGGGCTCAACTTTGTTTGCAGAAAAGTGTGAGTTAGGCACGGGCGTTAGTTAGGACGTTAGTGGCGTTAATGTTAAGTGAAGATGTGGGTTCGGGAACGTTAGTGACAATCACCTTTTCCACTAACGTGACCACTAACGTTGCCTCTTGGTCCTTTGCAAACGTTATTGGGACTCACCTTTTCCTATGTTAGAGTTCACGTTAGTATAACTAACCTGACTCTTAACATGGGCATGCCTAGGCTTCGAGAGCGTTAGTGACACTTACCTTTGTCACTAACGCTCCAAACGCCACGTTAGTATAACTAACGTGACTCTTAACGTGGGCATGCCTAGGCTTCGAGAGCGTTAGTGACACTTACCTTTGTCACTAACGCTCCAAACGCCCCTCCTTCCCACGTTAGAGTTCACGTTAATTAGATTAACGTGGTAGTGATTGCCATCTCCAACGTTAGTGACAAAGGTGAGTGTCACTAACGTTGCCTTATCATGCATTGCTCCACGTTATTCCTCACGTTAGTTGTCTTAACGTGACCACTAACGTAGGCATTCTTGGGTTGGTCCAACGTTAGTGACAAAGGTAAGTGTCACTAACGTTGGTGATTGGTTCTTCATCCCACGTTAGAGTTCACGTTAATTGGATTAATGTGACTCTTAACGTGGCTTCATTGTGCCTTTGTGGAACGTTAGTGGCAATCACTTTTACCACTAACGTTGGAGCTCCTCTTCCTCCTCTACGTTAGCTACCACGTTAATGTAGTTAACGTGGCAACTAACATGGGCTATGATGGCTTCGAGGGCGTTATTGGCGATCACTTTTTCCATTAACACTACAAGCTTGTCCCCATTCCACGTTAGTGGTCACGTTAATTAGATTAACGTGGCTGCTATCGTGGCGTCTTCTTGCTTCCTTTGTCCTGAAATCAAGCAATTAAAGTGCATCAAAGTTTTGCTCCAAGTCATGAGATTATGCATAATCAATTATATCATTCAATTCCTACCTAATCCTCATAAAATCATGTAAAGTTCACAATAATTGCTTGAATCAAGGTGTAAGTGTATTTTCATCCATAACTTGCTTATTCACTAAGAAAATGCATGAAACTACCCTAAAATAGTAAAGAAAAGGTCAGTGAAACTGGCCAAGATGCCATGTGGTTGGTGATCATCTTATTTTGAGCCAGTAGTGCATCCATGTGGTTCAGCTCCATTACTCCTCGAGTGTTACTCCTTTCAGAAGCATAGAAATAGTCATTCTCAGCGACAGTCTCAATGACATCTATGGCTTCTTCAATGGTTTTCTTCTTGTTTAGAGAGCCCCCTGATGAATGGTCCACGGCCTTCTTTGACTAATAAGAAAGACCTTCATAGAAAATGTGAAGTTGAACCCATTCATTGAACATGTCTGGTGGGCACCTTCTTGTTACGTCCTTAAACCTCTCTCATGCCTCATAGAGAGTTTCACCATCTTGTTGCCTGAAAGTTTGTACCTCAGCTCTCAGCCTGTTAATTCTTTGGGGAGGATAGAATCTTGCCAAAAATTTGTTCACCAAATCTTCCCAATTTGTTAAGCTCTCCTTCGGGAAAGATTCCAGCCACTTAGATGCTTTGTCCCTGAGTGAAAAAGGGAACAAAAGCAGTCTATAGACATCCGGATGAACACCATTAGACTTCACAGTGTCATATATTCTCAGGAAGGTGGTTAGATGTTGATTAAGGTCTTCTTGGGCACTTCCTCCAAATGAGCAGTTGTTTTGATCAAGGGTGATGAGCTGGGGTTTTAATTCAAAGTTGTTGGCATGTATGGTGGGCTTTTGGATGCTACTTCCACAATTTCCTGGGTTTGGATTGATGTAAGAGCCTTGAACTCTCCTCTCTTGCCCAGCATGATTCACAGGACCTTCTCTGGTATGGTTGTGAGCTTCTTCTTCATGGTTATTTTCCAAGTTCTCCTCCATGTTTGTTTCAAAGTACTCATCCTCTTCTTCAGCACCAACAACTCTTTTCCCTCTTGCTTCCCTCCTTAATCTACGGAGGGTCCTCTTAGGTTCGGAATCAAAGGAAGTAGAAGCTCTGCTTCTTCTCCCTGTCATACAACTAACAAAGCACACAGCAAGAAATAAAATGAAGTGATTATTCTTGTTAGAGTGACTGTTAGTGTGAGTGGTGCGAATTATCAAATAATTAGTGGGTTAGTGATCAGAATTGTAAGTAAATTCAAAGAAAAAGAAAACAATGAAGGGATAGGGGATGAGGAAGAAAATTAATTGAAACTACAAGTAAATGAGTAGGCAAATTAAACAGTAAAAAGAAAATGCTCAATCTAGTGATCTTCCAACTTAATCATTGTCGATACAAAATCAATCCCCGAAAATGGCGCCATAAACTTGATGCACGAAAACTTGTCTCTCAACAAATTTCCCTTTGGCAAGTATTGATGATTTGATTTTTGATGGTTTAGAAATTCACAAATGAATTCTCGTTGCAAGTATAGTTCCTAAACCAAACAATAATCTTTTCATACAAAAAGTTGTTTGTAACTAAAACAAACCCCTAAATTTATAAACCGAAGTATTAGAACCTCGGGTCGTTCTCCCTAGGAATTACAATAAAGTGTCTTGTTATTGGTTGTGAGTTATTTTGGGGTTTTAAAGATTTTAGACAAGAAATATAAATGGTAAAGGAAATAAACTAACAACTAATAAAGCTCTTGGCAAGATATGAGTACTAGAAGTCCTATCCTAGTTATCCTCCTCAATTGTGATAACAAATTGTCCATTACTCCCACTTAGTTAACCTCTAATCATAGAGGAAAGTCAAGTGGATGAATCAATTTGATTCCTCAAGTCCTAATCAACTCCTAAAGGAAAGACTAGCTTTAGAGGCATTCAAATCAATTAGCAACTTCTAATTATCAATCAACAAAGGAATTAGATAACTCAAGAGTCACTAATCACTCTACCTAGGCCAAGAGGAACAAAACCTACACTAAAATCCAACCAAGCATTTCATCAAACACTTGGAAGGCATAAAAGGAAAGCATAGTAAATCAACAACAAGAACAAGATCTAACAACAATTATTGCAAAGAATTAACAACAACAAATCAAAAGGAACACAATTATTATGAATTACCTTGATTAAATTGAAAGAGAAAGGAAGGAACAAAAGTAGATCTACAACAAAATACAAGAACAACATAAAGGAAATTACAATAAAAGAATAGAGGAAGATGAATGTAGCAACAAAGAATTGAGAGATAGAAGTGAAAGAAAGCAAAGATTAAAACCTAGATCTAAGAACTAAACCTAATCCTAATCCTAATCCTAGAGAGAAGTGAGAGCTTCTCTCTCTAGAAACTACTTCTAAACTAATCCTAATGAGTGGGAATGAACTAATTTTCTTTTGCTCTTCAATCCTTGGCTTTAAATAGCATCTTTGGTGCCAAAGTTGGTTGGGATTTGGCCCTACAACCCTTGAGAATTCGTTGGTCACGTTTTCATTAAAAAATCATAAACCGGCACCGATGCGTACGCGCAAAACACGCGTACGCGTCCATTGGGTGATTCGCAAGGTGCGCGCAAGCGCCAGGTGCGCGCGCGCGTCCATGGGCGAGTTCAACTTCTTTGCCTTTTCATGATTTCTCTACTTTGCACGCTTTCCTCTTCACTCCTTTGATCCATTCCAAGCCTTTTCAATCTGAAATCACTAACAAACACATCAAGGCATCTAGTGGAATCAAAGCTGAATCAAAATCATCAAGTTAAAGGCCTAAAAAGCATGTTTTCACATCTAAGCACAAATAAGGAGACAATCACAAAACCATGCTATTTCATTGAATAAATGAGGGTAAAAGGTATTAAAATCTCTTAAAATCAATACAAGATAAACCGTCAAAATGGGGTTTATCAAGTATACCGAATTGTCGTCAAGTAAAAACTCACAATAGAGTGAGGTCGAATCCCACAGGGATTGATTGGTCAAGCAACTTTAGTTGGAAGAGTATGTTAGTTGAGTTAAACAGAATTTGAGTTGAGAGTTACAGAAAATTAAATGGAAAGAAAATAAAGTGTAGAAAGTAAATTGCATAATCTTAAATGGGGATTTGGGGAGATGAACACGGAAATAAATGGCAGAAAGTAAAGAGAATGGGTAAGATCAGAAATGGGGGATTCATTGGGCTTAGGAGATGTTGCATTCTCCGGATCAAGTTCATTCTCATCTCTTCCTCAATCAATGCATTCTTTGATTTCCTTGGCAATCTTAGATGATTGGATCCCAATTTCTTGGCAACCCAATCTCTCTAAGCTTGAACAATTGCCCAATTCCTTGATTTAATTGCTCATGGGAAGAGATAACGTATGGTCACTGATTATACCACATGTATTTCCAAATCAAAGTGTTGGGAGGATTACATGTCACTATATCCGTCCAAACCCCAATTTTGTCCAACATGAGAAAGCATTTCTAGCATGATCTCCTCATCCCTTTTCCAAGGCTCAGAGGAGATCCAATTATGGAGAGTTTCTTTTCCAAGACAACTAACCAATTAGATTAAGATCGAAAGCTTTCTAGTAAATCAAGAGAAAAGAAAGAGGAAGAAGAATGAAAACTATAATCGATCCATCAAATTACAACAGAGCATCCTAACCCAATGAGAGGGGTTTAGTTGTTCATGGCTCTGGAAATGGAAAATGGTAGGAAAGAGTACATGCTTAACAAAACTAGAAAATGCAGAAAGTAAACATACAGAGTGTAGTTCTCCAAAAGTGCTAAGCTTCCTTATAGTTCAAAACTATTCCTAGATATACTACTCTTCTTGATCTTCTAGTGAGTTCTTCAAGTCTTGGATATGGGCCTTAGATCTTGAGTTGAAGCAATTACAATCTTCAGTGGGCTCAGCTTTGTTTGCAGAAAAGTGTGAGTTAGGCATGGGCGTTAGTTAGGACGTTAGTGGCGTTAACGTTAAGTGAAGATGTGGGTTCAGGAACGTTAGTGACAATCACCTTTTCCACTAATGTTCCAACCCAAAATGATCAACGTTAACTTCAACGTTAGTGGCACTAACGTGACCACTAACATTGCCTCTTGGTCCTTTGCAAACGTTATTGGGACTCACCTTTTCCAATAACGTTTCCTTTTCACCCCCTTTCCCTACGTTAGAGTTCATGTTAGTATAACTAACGTGACTCTTAACGTGGGCATGCCTAGGCTTCGAGAGCGTTAGTGACACTTACCTTTGTCACTAACGCTCTAAATGCCCCTCCTTCCCACGTTAGAGTTCACGTTAATTAGATTAATGTGGCCACTAACGTGGTAGTGATTTCCATCTCCAACGTTAGTGACAAAGGTGAGTGTCACTAACGTTGGCTTATCATGCATAGCTCCACGTTATTCCTCACGTTAGTGGTCTTCACATGACCACTAACGTGGGCACTCTTGGGTTGGTCCAACGTTAGTGACAAAGGTAAGTGTCACTAACATTGGTGATTGGTTCTTCAACCCACTTTAGAGTTCACGTTAATTGGATTAACATGACTCTTAACGTGGCTTCATTGTGCCTTTGTGGAACGTTAGTGGCAATCACTTTTACCACTAACGTTGGAGCTCACATATATATATATATATATATATATATATATATATATATATATTCCTCCTCTATGTTAGCTACCACGTTAATGTAGTTAACGTGGGCTATGATGGCTTCGAGGGCATTATTGGCGATCACTTTTTCCATTAACGCTACAAGCTTGTCCCCATTCCACGTTAGTAGTCACGTTAATTAGATTAACGTGGCTGCTAACGTGGCTTCTTCTTGCTTCCTTTGTCCTGAAATCAAGCAATTAAAGTGCATCAAAGTTCTGCTCCAAGTCATGAGATTATACATCATCAATTATATCATTCAATTCCTGCCTAATCCTCATGAAATCATGTAAAGTTCACAATAATTGCTTGAATCAAGGTGTAAGTGTATTTTCATCCAAAACTTGCTTATTCATCTAAGAAAATGCATGAAACTACCCTAAAACAGTAAAGAAAAGGTCAGTGAAACTGGCCAAGATGCCCTGGCATCAGTACCTTCTTAGGTTGCAGGCGTGCCATGATCTCGGTATCTCTCGCCCCTCGAGTTCGGACACTTTGTAGTAGCCTTTTCCCAGTACCTTTGTGACTCAGTAGGGTCCTTTCCAGTTAGCTGCCAGCTTTCCCCCTCCGGGTCGACTTGTTCCAATATCATTTCGGATTAGGATGAGGTCATTGTAGACGAAGCTTCACTGCACTACCTTTCAATTGTACCTTGAGTCCATGCGGCGTTTTAACGCTTCCTCTCTGATCCGAGCTCTTTCTCAAACTTCTGGGAGCAGGTCGAGCTCTTCTCTTTGGAGTTGGGAGTTGGCCTCTTCACTATAGAGGATTGTTCTAGGGGATTCCTCTTCGACTTCTTCCGGTATTATTGCCTCCATTCCATAAGCCAATCGGAAGGGTGATTCCTTTGTGGTGGAGTGTGGAGTTGTCTGATATGCCCATAGGACTTGTGGGAGCTCTTCAGCCTAGGGTCCCCTTGCGTCCTGTAGCGTCTATTTTAACCTGGCTAGTATGACTTCGTTGGCAGCTTCTGCTTGTCCATTAGCCTGCGGGTGTTCTACGGATGTAAATTGGTGCTTTATCTTCAAGTCGGCTACCAATTTTCTAAAGCCTGCGTCTGTGAATTGAGTACCATTATTTGTGGTGATGGAGTAAGGAACCCCAAATCTTGTGACAATGTTCCTATATAGGAATTTCTGACTTCTTTGGGCAGTAGCATTGGGAGTAATTAAAAAGTAAGTCTTATAACAGCAAGTTTAGCAAGCCTTTGAGGAAAGATGTATATTATGTAACAGCAACAATAATTGAGTTATCATTGTCTGCATAAAGACTCCATAAATCAAGTTCTGTTATATGCCTAATAAGGATATGTGTTCTTTTCTTATTCATTTCAATTTCTCTTAGTTTTGATGCTTGCTTGGGGACAAGCAAGATTTAAGTTTGGTGTTGTGATGACAAGTCATCATATACCCATTTTTCAAGCTAATTTCACTTGTTTTATTAATCTTTATGCACTTTCTTGCATCCTAAGTAAGTGATTTGGAGTGAAAATGCATAACTTCTTTAGATCAAGCAACTACCATTAAATTGATGATAACTCATGAGGTTTAAGCTAAATTTAATTGAATTTTAATTGATTTATAAGCCTTGTGAATTTAGTGATACTTTGAGTGGTTGTTTTGGTTGATTGTAGGTGAAGAAAAGAAGAAAAGAGAAAGCGTGGCTTAAGAAAGCGTGACCCAAGGAGAAAAAGGCGTGGCGCATAAAGGAGGAGTGCAAGTATTGCCCTCCACAAGGGCACACTGCTCTCTAGGAGGGCAACATAAGGAAACAAGGCTTGAGAGGCAACTCTGCCCTGCCCACGACAAGGGCAGAGCACAAAATTGTGCCTTGGATCAAAGAAGAGCAAAACCTTGCCCTGCCCTCTACAAAGGCAGTATCGGGCCTTCATGGAAAATAAATCAAAGGAAAAAGCCTACCAATGCTTGCCACAAGAGTCGAACACGGCACAAGGAGAAAGCAAGGAACTAGGCCTCATTATGGTGCCAAGAAAGCCGAGGAAAAATAGTAGCGTGTGCATCGGCCAAGTCTTGAACACGGGACTTCAATTTGGAAACACTGCCCTTCCCTCCGCGAGGGCAGGGCAGCATTTTGTTGTGGCACGGCCAGTGGACCAAACTGGCGCACCAAGGCATCACTCGGCAGCACTAGCAGCACGCACAGGCACCAAAATGGCGCACCAGAAATTTCTGCGGAGGGCAGGGCAGCATCCTGCGCACCAAGCTCGCACACCACGCTCGCACCAAGGCCGCACGCATCAAATCCTGCCCTGCCCTCCACAAGGGCAGGGCAGCCTCCTGGAAGCAATCCTTCATGGGCTAAAATTGGATTAAAAATCCAATAAAATTCATTCCTTCACCAAATCAAAAGCCCATCCAAATCCTAAGATCCAAGAATAGAAAGTGTATAAATAGGAGCTAGTTTGATGTAATTAGAACCTTTTCCTTTGCTTTTGAACTTTGATCTTTCTTTTGAGCTTTGAATCTTTATTTTTGGAACTTTTGAGATTTCAGAGAATTGGGGAGGAGAATTGATCTCTCTTCTTCCTCGTTCTTGCTTGAGCACTTTTATTTTTCTTGTTTGAGTTTTGGGTTTGAAGAATTGAGGAAATTCTGTTTCAATCTCCATTCAAAATCTCTTTAATTCCTCTTCTGCATAATTGAGTTCAATTTAAATTCCTTTACTGCTTCTTCTTTAAATTCTGGTTAATTGCTTTGAGAACTTGGATCTGGGAAGGCAATTGAGATCTAGACTTTGCTATCTAGTCTCTTGAGTCCTGAGATCCCATTTTCCTTGTTGGTTCTTCTGTGAACCTCTGCTGCAAGTTAATTTCCATTTCTGTTTGGATTCTAGTTGCTTCCAATTCAATTTCTGCTTTATTAATTGTTGCAATTTAATTTTCCTTGCTGAAATTCTGAATTCCCAATTCTCAACTCCCCTTTTCCATTCAAGCAATTTATATTTCTTGCATTTTAAGTTACTGCAATTTACATTTCTTGCACTTTAAGTTTCAGTCATTTAATTTCTTGTTCTTTAAGATTCAGCATCCTTTACTTTCCTGCTCTTTAATTTACTGCAATTCTCCCCTCTCCCTTTATATTCCAAGCAATTTAGCTTCTGTTAAAGATAAACCACTCAACCAATACTTGATTCGCTTGACTAAATCAACCACTAAACTAAAGTTGCTTGATCCATCAATCCCTGTGGGATCGACCTCACTCTTGTGAGTTATTACTACTTGATGCGACCCGGTATACTTGCCGGTTGGATTTGTGTGTTGAAAAATTCGTTTTCCGCAAAAACACCATCAAGTTTTTGGCGCCGTTGCCGGGGATTGAAATAGATTGACAATGATTAAGTGGAGTGGAGATCTAGATCAAGCACTTTTTCTTTTCTGTTGTTTTTAATTTTGGCTAACACACTAACTATTTGAATTTTTGCTTAAACTAACTAAAACTTCATTCTAGCTATAGATTGAAGTTTCATTGGTTTTCTGGATCTGTGTGTTTATTGTTGTGTGTTTGTATGTCAGGTACAGGAAGATCTTCCCCTGTCCTCTCTGAAATTGACCAAAGAACTCTTCGAAGAATAAGAAGAGCTGAAAGAGGAAAGAACGTTATTAGAGAGGAAGAATCTGAGGAGAAATTCCAAGAGATGGAAGGAGATCCATCAAATCTCAATCAACCAGGAGGAGGGGCCAACAATAACCCACAACAAAGAAGGGTCCTGGCTTCATACACATTTGCAAATGCTAGACACTGTGGAAGTAGCATTCTTACTCCTAATGTCAATGCAAACAATTTTGAACTAAAGCCACAACTCATCACTTTGGTTCAAAACAACTGTTCTTTTGGAGGAGGGCCATTGGAGGACCCAAATCAGCACTTATCTACATTCTTGAGGATTTGTGATACTGTGAAAACCAATGGTGTGCCTCCTGACAGCTACAAGTTGCTGCTCTTTCCATTTTCTCTCAGAGACAAAGCCACTCAATGGCTAGAGACATTTCCAAAGGAGAGCATCAACACTTGGGATGACTTGGTGAGCAAGTTTCTTGCCAAATTTTACCCCCCTCAAAGGATCATAAGATTGAAGACTGAGGTGCAGACATTCACTCAAATGGAGGCTGAAAATTTATATGAAGCATGGGAAAGATATAAGGCACTATTGAGGAAATGTCCACCAGAGATGTTCACTGAGTGGGACAAGCTGCAGAACTTCTATGAGGGACTCACTCTTAAGGCTCAAGAAGCACTTGATCATTCAGCTGGAGGCTCATTACAACTCATGAAAACTACATAGGAAGCTCAAAATCTCATTGATATGGTGGCTAACAACCAATATTTCTTTGCTCACCAAAGGCAACGCCAACCATCACAAAGGAGAGGAGTAATGGAGTTGGAAGGAGTAGATTCAATCTTAGCTCAAAACAAAATGATGCAGTAGCAGATTCAACAACAATTTGAGCAAATGGCCAAATGGATTGATGGCCTGCAAGTTGCATCAGTGAGTGCCACAAGCCAACCATCAACTCCTTGGGGTCAAAATGAAGAAATTCAAGAAGAGCAACAGCAAGAGCAAGTCCAATACATGCACAACCAAAATCCTGGAGCTAATGAAGTCTATGGAGAGACTTACAATCCTTCTTGGAAGAATGATGCAATTGCATATTTGTTATATTAGCTAGTTAGTTTAGTTGGTTTTAGCTTAATCTCACTCATTTTCTCTAAATAAACAAGTCCTTTTATGAGTTTTATCTTCATGCATAAGAACACCAAGGAACATGTTGATTCTAGCCAAATTCATGCAAATGATTTAAGGAATGCATATATGAATGAGTATGAATGAATCTCATGAAATTTATTGCATGAATTGGTAAGACTTTGAAGCTATTTCCCTTGTTGATGATAGGTGATGAAACAAGAAAGCATGGAAGCAAGAATGATGCAAGCTGGGAAAGAAGAAGTTGGCGTTGCCAACTTGGAGATAGTGGGCGTTGTTCATGGCAACGCCAGGCAACCTTGAAGAACAAAAGTTGGCGTTGCCAACTTGGAGATAGTGGGCGTTGTTCATGGCAACGCCAGGCAGCCCTGGAGAAGCAAATTTGGGCGTTGCCAACTCTAGAAGGGCGTTGCCAACGCCAATTTGTGAAGCAAGCTTGGCAGCCTTGGAAGAGCATAAGTTGGCATTGCCAACTTGGAGAAGAGGGTGCGTTGTTGAAGGCAACGCCAAGGCAGCCCTGGAGAGCAAATGTTGGCGTTGCCAACTTGGAGGAAGAAGTGAGTTGTTATGGGAAACGCACACAAGCAAGGAACTTGGGCCATGAAGGAGTTTCGAGGGCGTTGCCAACGCCAAGAACTATTGGCGTGTCTCAAGGCAACGCACATGAGTGAGCTTGGCCCAAGAGGGGAAGAAGCTGGCGTTGCCAACGCCAGGAACCATAGGCGTTATTCAAGGCAACGCCAAGCAACAAATGGAGCCTTGAAGAGGAGCTCGAGGGCGTTGCCAACGCCAGGAACCATAGGCGTGTCCCTAGGCAACGCCACACAAGCAAACTTGGCCCAGGAAAATGAGATGCACGTTGCCAACTCCAAGTTATGAAGGCGTGTTCCTTGGCAACGTAGCAAGCAATTTTGGCACCAAAGGGGAGCTCGAGCACGTTGTTGAGCTAGGAAGCATTGGCGTGTTTGGCAACAACGCCAGGAATGGTTGCTTGGCTAGGCACCAAGTCTTGGTGCCAACCAAGTTGCCAACGCCCACAAGCCGTGCCATGCACGTTGCCAACGCCAGGAAGGGCACCAACCAAGTTGCCAACGCCCACAAGCCGTGCCATGCACGTTGCCAACGCCAGGAAGGGCACCAATCAAGTTGCCAACGCCCATAAGCCTTGCCATGCACGTTGCCAACGCCAGGAAGCAAACATGGAGCCTTGAGAAAGGCTCGAGCACGTTGCCAACGTGTTGAAGAGAAGGAGTGTTCATCAACAACGCCAGGAAAATTGTGAAGCACGTTGCTAACTTGGAATATAGGGGCGTTATCCACAACAACTCCAACAAGACAGCCTGACCATGTCCCCTTCAATGGAAGATATCTTGAGCTACAGAGATCCAAATTGAGTGCTTCCAGTTGCGTTGGAAAGCTAACATTCAGAGCTATCCAACCATATATGAGAGTCTATGGTGGAGCACAAAATTGAAGCCAAACCAGAGTCATCTTTAGGCTCTAAAAACAAGAACATGAAGTGAAATTCAAGAAGGCTAGAGATGAGCCCTGGAGGGGGGCACGAGCACGTTGCCAACGTGCTAGAAAGGGGGCGTGTTTTGCAACAATGCCAGCCCCAAGCCTCTGCCTTGGGAGGCTAGGCACGAGCACGTTGCCAACTTGGGAGTGAAGGTGCGTTTTTGGCAACAACTTGGCAGCTTAACCTTACCTTCTTTGAGGAAGCATAACTTGAGCTAGGAAAGTCCAATTGAGGTGATTCCAGTGGCATTGGAAAATAGACATCACGAGCTTTCCAATGATGTATAATAGTTCATATTGAAGCAGAAGGTTGACACTCAAATTCTGGGCTACATTTAGCATGAAAGTAGAGCCAAGAAGAGGAAAAGCAAGTTGTTAGCAACAACTTGGGCTAGCAACGCCCAAGTATCAAACTCACTTCCAGGAAATTGTGATGCACGTTGCCAACGTGCATTAAGGCCAGCGTTATTGACAAAAACGCCAAGCCAATGGGCCAGATGCATGATGAATGAACTCTTCCTTTCCAAGTCTAGCAACACTTCTTCCAATTGAGCCAAGAATTCAACAAAGAGAAGCCCACATTGCTAACCCAAATTGAAGATCTCTGAAGAAGTTTTGGGAGTAGTATAAATAGAAGAGATTGATGTACTTTTGGGGGGACTTTTTACACTTTTTGACACTTAGAACTTTTTCATACTTTGAGCACTTTTACTTGTTAGCACTTCCGGGAGGATACCCAGAGAGCACTTTTGGGTTCTTCTTGGAACTTCTCTTCTTCATTTCTTAAGCTTTAAGCATTTCATTATTCTTCTTCATCTTTCTTTGCAATTTAGTTTAATTTTGATTTATGGCAATTGTTGTTGAAATTGGAGCAATGACTCACTAAACCCCACTTTCATTAGGGGGAGGAGCTCTGTTTGTTGGAATGAATTGGTGAACCCATCTTCTCCTCCTCAATTCTAGTGGTTGATCTAAAGAGGGAACTCTTGCTCTTCAAAGATTCAACCACCATCGAGAGAGGGGTTAATCTATATGAATTATGTGGTGAATTTGAGGAATGAGCCACATAATTCAGTTTAGAGTTCATCCTTTCATGATTTCTCTAATCAATACACCTTGGTTAGTATGTGAGATGTAACTCTCCTTGGTTGAGGTTATGGGAATTGTGTGGCTGGATTAGATTTGAGCTTCATCTCTTCTCATGAACAATTAGATCACGAGAGTGGCAATTGGTTATGTTGAGAGAGATTGAATCACCAAGAGATTGGGATTCAATCACCCACTTGCCATGGATCTATACCCATGATTGAGGAAGATTTGACTAACATCAATTCATGAAAACTAGCATCTCTGATCCCTAATGATCCTCTCTATCATTAATTCTCATTTCTCTTGTTCTTAGTGTTTGAAAACCCATTGCCCAATTCCCTTCTACATTCTTGCAATTTATTATTCTTGTCATTTACATTCTGTTTCTTTATTTCTTACTCTCTTGCTCTTTAGAATTCAGCACTTTATTTTATTGCAATTTACTTTTGATGTCATTTAAGTTTCTTGCAATTTAAGTTTCCGTTATTTACTTTCACTTTATTTCTATCTTCTAGTTCTTTACATTCTGTGTCATTTACATTCTTGCAATTATGTTCAAAAATCAAAATGCTCATGAAATCAAAACTATGTTTGCTTGACTAAATCTACCATTTAACTAAAGTTGCTTAATCTACCAATCTCCGTGGGATCGACCTCACTCTTTGTGAGTTTTATTACTTGATACGACCCGGTATACTTGCCGGTTGTACGTGAAATCACATTTTTACGTATCAAGTTTTTGGCGCCGTTGCCGGGGATTGGAAAGATTGACAATGATTAAGTGAAAGGTGGTTTAGATTAAGCGTTTTCTTTGTGTTTTTGTTAAGCCCACTAACTGTTTGATATTTTGTTTCACTAACCCCAAATTTCACTCTAGTTCTAGAGTGTCTCACTTGTGATTTTGGTTTTGTTTGTGTATGTCAGGAGCTAGTAGACGTAATATTGAGGACGAGAGAACCCTCCGAAGGATAAGGAGAGCAGAAAGAGGAAAGTTCATAGTTGGTGAAGAAGGGTCAGAGGAATCAGAGGGAGAAGATCAAGTCATGGAGGATGAGATGCAAAATCCTCCTTGAGGGGTCAACAATAATGGTGGACAAGCTAGAAGGGTGTTATCCTCGTATACTATCCCTGACCCAAGACATTGTGGGAGCAGTATTGCTACACCAAATGTTCAGGCCAATAACTTTGAGTTAAAACCTCAGCTCATCACTTTGGTACAGAACAATTGCTCTTATGGAGGGGGACCTCTTGAAGACCCAAATCAACATCTCTCTGTTTTTCTGAGGATATGCAATACAGTGAAGACAAATGGAGTGCATCCAGATGTCTACAAGTTGTTGCTATTTCCATTCTCTTTGAGGGATAAAGCCACTCAATGGCTAGAATCATTCC
Organism: Arachis hypogaea; assembly: GCF_003086295.3. Classification (NCBI taxonomy): domain Eukaryota; kingdom Viridiplantae; phylum Streptophyta; class Magnoliopsida; order Fabales; family Fabaceae; genus Arachis; species Arachis hypogaea. Next base: position 35,968,652 of record NC_092045.1, on the reverse strand, counting down.
CCAAGGAAAGCCTCAATGATTGGAATGAAGTGATGAGCAAATTTCTAGCAAAGTTCTACCCACCTCAAAAGATCATCAAGTTGAAGACAGAGGTTCAAACTTTTAGGCAAATGGAAGGGGAGTCATTGTATGAAGCCTGGGAAAGATATAAAGCACTAATGAGAAGATGTCCCCCTGACATGTTTAGTGATTGGGTTAAGCTCCAAAACTTCTATGAAGGCTTAAGTTTCGAAGCAAGGAAGGGACTAGATTACTCATCAGGAGGATCACTCAACATGATGAAAACTGCCGAGGAGGCCCAAGACCTCATTGAGATTGTGGCAAACAATCAATATTATTACTCATCAGATAGGCAGCATAATCCGACCCCAAAGAAAGGTGTAATGGAGCTTGAAGGTGTTGATGCTATTTTGGCACAAAATAAGTTAATGCACCAACAAATCCAACAACAAATGGAGATGATAACAAAGAGAATGGATGGTTTGCAACTTGCAGCAGTGAACACAACAAATCAACCATTGCTTGAATGGAACCAAGGTGAAGGGACCAATGTTGAACAACCACAAGAACAAGTCCAGTACATGCAGAATACTTCAAATTCTCAGGATGAATTTCATGGTGATACATACAACCCATCTTGGAAAAATCATCCCAATCTAAAGTGGGGTGAAAACCATTGGCAAAAGAATAGCAACCACAATCAAACCCGTAACCCAAACAACCAAAATCACCATGCCAACAACACTAACCAATATAGAAAAACACAAAACACATATCAACCACCCCATCATAACTCACAAACTCACCAAAATAACTTCTCTGCACCATCATCCAACTCACAAAATTACCACACTAATCCACCCAACAACTTCCAACAACAATCAACCCCCATCATACCCCCAATTGACCATCATGAAACTAGAATCTCAAGTCTTGAAGCAACCTTGCAAGCACTTGCTCAAACCACTCAAGCCTTAGCTAAGGGACACAAGGAACATGAGGTCATCATGAAGAACATTGAGAGACAAGTGGGACAGTTAGCCAAACAAGCCGAGCGACCAACCAATGTCCTTCCAAGTGACACAATACCCAACCCAAGAGAAGAATGTAAGGCTCTGCAGTTAAGGAGTGGCAAGGTAGTTGGTGAAAGTTCGAACAAAGAAGTAATAAAATCCAAAGAGCAAGACACAGTGGAAGTACATGTGGAAAGGCAAGATGAAGAAAAGGCTTCAACATCTAGCAAAGGCAAAGAAGTTGTCAAGCCACAAAGCAACCCACCTGGACAAAGAAGCAACCGTGATAGCAAGGGGAGTGTGAATCCACAACAAGAAAACAAAAATGAAGGAGTAAAAGCCTATGTACCCAAGCTTCCATACCCAACCAGGATACACAAAGGAGCAAAGGACCAACAATTCCCAAGGTTCTTAGAAAACTTCAAGAAACTTGAAATCAACATCCCATTGGCAGAAGCTCTGGAACAGATGCCATTATATGCAAAGTTTCTTAAGGAATTGATCACCAAGAAGAGAAGTTGGCAAGAAAAAGAAACGGTGATTCTCAATCAAGAGTGCAGTGCCATCATTCAAAAAGGGTTACCTCCAAAACTTAAAGACCCTGGCAGCTTTCTCATACCTTGCACGATTGGGAGCATGGCTGTTGACAAGTCACTTTGTGATCTGGGAGCAAGCATTAACTTAATGCCCCTTACCATGATGAAGAAAATGATGATTGAAGAGCTTAAACCCACAAGGATGTCACTCCAACTTGCTGACAGATCCATCAAAATACCAAATGGAGTAGTTGAGAACCTCTTGGTGAAGGTGGGAAACTTCATATTCCCAGTTGATTTTGTGGTCCTAGACATGGATGAAGAGGGAAACAATTCAGTCATTCTTGGTAGACCCTTTTTGGCTACAGCTAGAACAATCATTGATGTGGAAAAAGGAGAGATGATTTTCAGAGTGCATGATGAGAAAATGACCATAAATGTCTTCAAAGCAATGCAACACCCTGTTGAGAAAGAAAATTGCATGAGGATTGATGTAGTAGATTCTTTGGTTGAAGAAGTGCTTGACACAAACCATCAAATGAAACAAGAGGAAGTCCATAACATCAAGGGACAAGAAGAGAACAAATTGGAAGCATCAGAGGAACCAAGTGAAGCTACCAAAGAAGAGGCACCACAACAAGAGTTGAAACCACTACCCCCTCATCTTAAATATGCATTCCTTGGTGAGAAGGATAGCTTCCCAGTGATCATCAATTCCACATTGAATGCAGAGGAAGAAGAAAAGCTCCTTGTGGTTTTGAAAGCTCACAAAGAGGCGTTGGGATGGACCATTGATGACTTGAAAGGCATAAGCCCTGCTGTATGCATGCACAAGATACTTCTAGAGGAGAATTCCAAACCAGTGGTACAACCTCAAAGAAGATTGAATCCCACAATGAAGGAGGTTGTTCAAAAGGAAGTCCTGAAGTTGTGTAAGGCTGGGATCATCTACCCTATATCTGACAGCCCATGGGTCAGTCCAGTGCAAGTAGTGCCTAAGAAAGGGGGGATGACTGTCATTGTTAATGAGAAGAATGAGCTTATTCCAACACGAACAGTGACAGGGTGGAGGATGCGCATAGACTATAGGAGGCTGAATGATGCCACACGGAAAGATCACTTCCCTCTACCTTTCATTGATCAGATGCTTGAAAGGTTGGCTGGCCATGCCTATTACTGTTTTCTTGATGGATATTCTGGGTATAACCAGATCGTGGTTGACCCCATGGATCAAGAGAAGACTTCCTTTACTTGTCCCTTTGGAGTCTTTGCATATAGGAGAATGCCATTTGGACTGTGTAATGCCCCAGCTACCTTTCAAAGGTGCATGCTATCAATCTTCTCAGACATGGTAGAAAAATTTATTGAAGTCTTTATGGATGATTTCTCTGTTTTTGGTGACTCTTTCAATACTTGCTTGCATCATCTTACCCTAGTCTTGAAAAGGTGCCAAGAAACCAATTTAGTTTTGAATTGGGAGAAGTGCCATTTCATGGTACCCGAAGGCATTGTTCTTGGTCATAAAATTTCAAGAAAGGGTATAGAGGTTGACAAGGCAAAAGTAGAAATTATAGAAAAACTTCCTTTGCCAACTAGTGTGAAAGCCGTTAGGAGTTTCTTGGGGCATGCTGGATTCTATAGGAGATTCATCAAAGATTTTTCCAAAATAGCAAAGCCACTAAGCAATTTGCTGGTGGTAGACAATCCTTTTATCTTTGAAACTCTAAAGGCTAAGCTCACCACAGCACCAATTATCACACCCCCAACCTGGGGACTACCTTTTGAACTCATGTGTGATGCAAGCAACCTTGCGATCGGTGCTGTGTTGGGGCAGAGGAAGGAAAAGAAGCTTCATGTTATCTACTATGCAAGTAAGGTATTGAATGAAACTCAAAGAAACTACACCACAACAGAGAAAGAGTTACTAGCCGTGGTATATGCTTTTGATAAGTTTAGACAATATTTGATCGGATCTAAAGTCTTAGTGTATACTGACCATGCTGCTATTAAATATCTTATGTCAAAACAGGATGCCAAACCAAGGCTAATCAGATGGGTGCTACTCCTACAAGAGTTTGACATTGAGATCAAAGATAGAAAGGGCAATGAAAATCAAGTTGCTGATCACTTATCAAGGGTACCACAAGATGCATGCCAAGACAACCTTCCATCAATAAATGAAGAATTTCCAGATGAACACCTCTTGCACATTCAACATGTCCCTTGGTTTGCAGACATGGCCAACTACAAGGCAGGAAGAATCATTCCACAAGAGTACACAAGACAACAAGTTAAGAAGCTGTTGCATGAGGCTAGGTTCTTCTTTTGGGACGAACCATTCTTGTTCAAAAGATGCCCAGATGGAATGATAAGAAGATGTGTGTCAGAGGATGAGATGAAGAACATACTATGGCATTGTCACAACTCTAGTTATGGTGGTCATTTTGGAGCTGAAAGAACGGCTGCAAAGGTCCTTCAAAGTGGTTTCTATTGGCCTTCAATCTTCAAGGATGCTAGAGAGTTTGTGAGCCATTGCAATGAATGTCAAAGAACAGGGGGTTTGTCAAAGAAAAATGAGATGCCTCAGAAGTTCATTTTGGAAGTGGAACTCTTTGATTTGTGGGGAATAGATTTCATGGGACCTTTTCCTCCATCCTACACATTCAAATACATCCTGGTAGCAGTAGAGTATGTCTCCAAATGGGTAGAAGCAATAGCCACCACCACATGTGATACCAACGTGGTCTTGCAATTCCTCAAAAAGAACATCTTCACTAGATTTGGAGTGCCCAAAGGACTTATAAGTGATGGGGGAAGCCACTTTTGCAACAAGCAACTAAATTCTTTACTCCACAAATATGGTGTTACTCACAAAGTGGCCACACCATATCACCCACAAACCAATGGGCAAGCTGAACTTGCCAACAGAGAGCTAAAAAGGATCTTGGAGAAAACTGTGGGAACAACAAGAAAGGATTGGGTTAGGAAGCTAGATGATGCACTTTGGGCATATAGGACAGCCTTCAAGACACCCATAGGAAAATCTCCATTTCAGCTGGTGTATGGAAAGGCATGCCACCTCCCTGTGGAGCTTGAACATAAGGCCTTTTGGGCCACCAAACTTCTGAATTTAGATGCTCAAGCAGCAGGAGAGAAGAGGTTGCTACAACTCAATGAACTTGAGGAGTTCAGATTGGAGGCATATGACAATGCCAAAATATACAAAGAGAGAGCAAAGAGATGGCATGATAAGAGGATCTCTCAAAGAACATTTGAACCAGGCCAAAAGGTGTTGTTATTCAATTCAAGATTGAAGATCTTTCCTGGGAAGCTGAGGTCTAGATGGACTGGTCCATACACCATCACCAAAGTATCACCTCATGGCTATGTCGAACTACTTGATGAAGCCTCAAAGCAAACCTTCACAGCTAATGGACATAGGGTGAAGCACTATTTTGGTGGCCCTTGGAGCAAGGAAGAGAGTGTGCAACTCTTAACATGAGCAAAGAAACTGCAGTGTCCAGCTAAGGACAATAAACAAAGCGCTTCATGGGAGGCAACCCATGCACAGGGAGTCTTTTATTTTCATATTTTAGTAACCAATAATGATTAAGTAGACTAGTACATGGTGTATGCAAGGCACTAAGTTTGGTGTGGCCAATCTTAAAGTAATGGCAAAAGTGTGTTCTACAACACTTAGCCACAAACTAAGTTTGGTGTCCATACATACACGAAAATGCTAGTCATTTATTTTAGTTAAAAAAAAAACGTGAAATAGCATATAATGAAGGTAAAATACTAAGTTTAATGTGGCTATCTTTGGAATTAATTCCATAGAACACTTAGTCACAAACTAAGTCTGGTGTCCTTACTTGCATTATTAATGCTAGAAAAAATAGATTAGGGAATCAATTCATAAATTTTAATTTTAGTTTAGTCAATTTTGCATAGGAATATCATCATAAGTTTTTAGCTATTAATGTCACTTTAAGAATCTCAAGCTTTTGGAATTTTGTTGCAGGAAAGAAAGAAAGAAGTGATGGGGAATCTTGGAAGCATATAATGAAAGAAAGAAAGAAATGATGGGGAATCTTGGTGAGTGAGGTCACGGATACACAAGGAAGGGAAGTCACATGAGTTTTGAACTTTGTGCATGGGGAAAAACAACTCAATATGCATTGGGCACAAGGAAGCATGCTCCCCATGCCATGACCGAGCCTTAAATGTCACTAGAACCATGCCTCCCCACCAACTTTCACTTTAAATACTTCAACCATATTCATCAAACCTCATTCTTCATCACTCATTCTTCTACCCCCATAACCTCATTTAAGTACCCGAACTCATACTCAACCTCCAACCTATTCCATGTGTCACAAATTCTAGCCTTGAACCTCATCTTTACCCAACAAAACTCTTGAAGCATCACATCTCCTCACATAACCGAAACACTCCACCCCCCCTTCACCATCATTTTCTAGCTTGCCTAAGTCACGTTGTGTCATATATCCCCCATTCACAACCATTTTCCTTGTGCTTGAGGACAAGCATTCATCTAAGTTTGGTGTTGGGGAGATTCAACCTTGCAAGTGAATCTCAATGGCATCATCATCAAGGGATAGGAGAGAAGATGAATTTGATCAAAGAAGATTCAAATCCAAACACAACGAGCGTATCTTCAGCTGGATGTCAAGCAAAGATGTTGTTCCAGAGTTACCATTCAAGCTAAGAAAAGATGAATACCCTGAAATACAAAAAATAATCAGAAAAAGGGGATGGGAGCTTCTCTGTGACCAACCTCAAGAAGTGAGCATGCTTCTCATCCATGAGTTCTACACTAATGTGATAAGAGAATATGATGATGAAGAACCATACATGAGTTATGTAAGAGGTGTGACTGTTGATTTTAGCCCGGACACCATCAACAGGGTGCTAAAGGTCAAGGCAAAACAGTTCAAACGAGCTAGCTATGAAGAAAGGGTTGAAAATGACCCAAGATACATGGATGTGGTAAGTGACTTATGCAGAGTAGGCATGGATTTGGTGTTGGATTCACATGGACAACCACTCAAACTTCGGAGAGGTGATCTCATACCTCAAGCAAAAGGATGGCATGACATAGTGAGGAGATCATTGATGTCCACTTCAAATAATTCTAAGGTAACGGTGAATAGAGCGATAATGATCCATTGTATAATGAAAGGAGGGGAAATCAATGTTGGAGACATTATAGCCAAGAACATCATTGACATAGCTCAACAAGTCAAACAGGACAGCTGGCTAGGATATCCTAGTACCATTCTGCGCCTATGTGAAGAAGCTGGAGTGCCTCTAGAAGAATTTGGAGAAACTGATTTGGTCTCTGTTGGAAAACCTCTTACTCGAGAAAGGTTGGAATTCATCACCACAACCCAATTGGAAAGGCAACCTTTAGCAAGAACGAAGAAAAGGAAAGAAGCAAGACAAGACGAGGAGCCTCAAGAAATGGAAGAACCTCATACCTTGAACATGAACCAACTCCAAGCCGCCTTGGAAGGGATTTCTGGGCAATATTCACAAATTCAAAGAAGCCAAGAGGAACAAGCTCAACAACAAAGGGACCTTTGGCAATTGATGGACCAACAAAGAGGGGTTCAAGTTCAATGGATGAACCAACAAAATGAATACCAAGCACACATGATGGAATTACAACAAGAACAATATGCCAAGATGCAGGAAGCCATCAACAATTCAACTGTGGAACATGAAAAAGCCATGGAGAAAGTAATACAAGAACAAGTTCAACTAAGGAAAGAGCAAGCTCAGCAAAGAGAACTTCGCCATAGGTTGGATGCTAGACATAATGCATTTCACAAAGATTTCAATGAAAGCAGAATGTTCAGGGAAGCCAGGCACAAGGACAGACTTGACTATGATATATGCACCCAAGAAAAGCTCAGTTACCTCTGCTCCACACCCCCATTACTCAACCCACAAATTAAAACCTTTAATGAAGCTCGCAAGATATTTGAAGAGCAGGAACTTGCAAGGGTGAGATTTAATCACAAAGGCTAAATGAGACAATGATAAGCTCAGGAGTGTGGCAAAGAGAAGAGGGGATGCAACGACAAAACAACAAGGAGAACGGAGAAGCAAAAAGAAAGAAGATCCAAAGGGGGATGCAACAACAAAACAACAAGGAGAACTAAGAAAGAAAAAGAAAGAAGATCCAAAGGGCAAAGGAAAGCAAGGAGAATCAAGCAAGGGAAAAGGGACATGAAGACTAAAGGTGGTGAAGTTCCTTTGTTTTTCTTTATGTTTTATTAAATAAAGAAGATGTATGTCTGAAATATGGTATACCTTCTAAGATGCATTTTTTTTCTTTGAAGCATTATCCTTTATGTTGCCCATTCCATGCATCACTACTCACAATGTTTGGAATGGTTGCTTGTCTTAAGTACTTTTACTTGTCAATGGAATAAAAGATGTAGTTTGAGCAAGAACAGAGAGAAATCTAGCTTAAAAAGGATCATGTTGTCCCATAAGAAAAGTGCTAGTATATTTATTGTGAAAGAAGCAATGTTCAAGAAATTCAAAAGAATGCTTGCTAATACAAGACTAGTTCGGTTAAGGATCACAAGGACTTTATCAGTAAAAGCACAAATAACCTTGACAATAAAGAAAATAGAGTACAAAGAATGAAAGGCTAGGCATCAATGACAAAATTTGGATATGTGTCTGTGGTGATTGATGTTAAGAGACATACTTGGGCCAGTAAATCCGAGGGGTGCTTCATCACCCGATAACTTGAGTTAACTAACTCGGGATTGTCGATTGAAAACCCACAATCAAGAGTAGCTCTATAACAGAACATTTAGCAACCCAAAGAGGTGCTGGACACCACTATCCAAACAAAATTTCAATGTTATATGCCTGTGATTGAATGTGTTAAGGAGAGAGGCTTGAGTTAGTAAATCTTAAGAGTGTCTCAACACTTAACAACTTGAACAAACTGGTTTGGGATTGTTGATTGAAAGCTTATGCTAAAGAGCCGCCTTAAGACAAGATTTCGAGCTCATTGGAAATGAAAAAAAAAGGGGAATATAAAAGAAAAGAGAAGCATCAAGGAAAGAATGGTTCAAGGTCATGTGCTAAGGTAAAAAGAAGTCTAGTGAAGTTAACCAATTTAGTAGTGAAGCAAGCATTTTAATTGAAAAAGTTGAATAGTTGTGTTCAATTACAATAATTAATGACCAACAAGTGAGGATGACATACTCAATGAAAAATTACTCTCTGGAAGAACATTCAAGTCTTACATCTTAAATTCTTGTGACAACGTTTCTATATTTTGCTTGAGGACAAGCAACACGTTAAGTTTGGTGTTGTGATGCAATTGCATATTTGTTATATTAGCTAGTTAGTTTAGTTGGTTTTAGCTTAATCTCACTCATTTTCTCTAAATAAACAAGTCCTTTTATGAGTTTTATCTTCATGCATAAGAACACCAAGGAACATGTTGATTCTAGCCAAATTCATGCAAATGATTTAAGGAATGCATATATGAATGAGTATGAATGAATCTCATGAAATTTATTGCATGAATTGGTAAGATTTGAAGCTATTTCCCTTGTTGATGATAGGTGATGAAACAAGAAAGCATGGAAGCAAGAATGATGCAAGCTGGGAAAGAAGAAGTTGGCGTTGCCAACTTGGAGATAGTGGGCGTTGTTCATGGCAACGCCAGGCAACCTTGAAGAACAAAGTTGGCGTTGCCAACTTGGAGATAGTGGCGTTGTCATGGCAACGCCAGGCAGCCCTGGAGAAGCAAATTTGGGCGTTGCCACTCTAGAAGGGCGTTGCCAACGCCAATTTGTGAAGCAAGCTTGGCAGCCTTGGAAGAGCATAAGTTGGCATTGCCAACTTGGAGAAGAGGGTGCGTTGTTGAAGGCAATGCCAAGGCAGCCCTGGAGAGCAAATGTTGGCGTTGCCAACTTGGAGGAAGAAGTGAGTTGTTATGGGAAACGCACACAAGCAAGGAACTTGGGCCATGAAGGAGTTTCGAGGGCGTTGCAATGCCAAGAACTATTGGCGTGTCTCAAGGCAACACACATGAGTGAGCTTGGCCCAAGAGGGGAAGAAGCTGGCGTTGCCAACGCCAGGAACCATAGGCGTTATTCAAGGCAACGCCAAGCAACAAATGGAGCCTTGAAGAGGAGCTCGAGGGCGTTGCCAACGCCAGGAACCATAGGCGTGTCCTAGGCAACGCCACACAAGCAAACTTGGCCCAGGAAATGAGATGCACGTTGCCAACTCCAAGTTATGAAGGCGTGTTCTTGGCAACGTAGCAAGCAATTTTGGCACCAAAGGGGAGCTCGAGCACGTTGTTGAGCTAGGAAGCATTGGCGTGTTTGGCAACAACGCCAGGAATGGTTGCTTGGCTAGGCACCAAGTCTTGGTGCCAACCAAGTTGCCAACGCCCACAAGCCGTGCCATGCACGTTGCCAACGCCAGGAAGGGCACCAACCAAGTTGCCAACGCCCACAGCCGTGCCATGCACGTTGCCAACGCCAGGAAGGGCACCAATCAAGTTGCCAACGCCCATAAGCCTTGCCATGCACGTTGCCAACGCCAGGAAGCAAACATGGAGCCTTGAGAAAGGCTCGAGCACGTTGCCAACGTGCTGAAGAGAAGGAGTGTTCATCACAACGCCAGGAAAATTGTGATGCACGTTGCTAACTTGGAATATAGGGGCGTTATCCACAACAACTCCAACAAGACAGCCTGACCATGTTCCTTCAATGGAAGATATCTTGAGCTACAGAGATCCAAATTGAGTGCTTCCATTGCGTTGGAAAGCTAACATTCAAGCTTTCCAACCATATATGAGAGTCTATGGTGGAGCACAAATTGAAGCCAAACAGAGTCATCTTTAGGCTCTAAAAACAAGAATGAAGTGAAATTCAAGAAGGCTAGAAATGAGCCCTGGAGGGGGGCACGAGCACGTTGCCAACGTGCTAGAAAGGGGCGTGTTTTGCAACAACGCCAGCCCAAGCCCCTGCCTTGGGAGGCTAGGCACGAGCACGTTGCCAACTTGGGAGTGAAGGTGCGTTTTTGGCAACACTTGCAGCTTAACCTTACCTTCTTGAGGAAGCATAACTTGAGCTAGGAAAGTCCAATTGAGGTGATTCAGTGGCATTGGAAAATAGACATCACGAGCTTTCCAATGATGTATAATAGTCCATATTGAAGCAGAAGGTTGACATTGGCTAATTAGCATGAAGAAGCAGAGAGAAAGAGTGTAGCCAACTTGGGCTACACGCCCTCAAACCACTTCAGGAAATTGTGATGCACGTTGCCAACGTGCATTAAGGCCAGCGTTATTGACAAAAACGCCAAGCAATGGCCAGATCATGATGAATGAACTCTTCCTTTCCAGTCTAGCAACACTTTTCAATTGAGCCAAGAATTCAACAAAGAGAAGCCACATTGCTAACCAATGAAGATCTCTGAAGAAGTTTTGGGA